>NC_089875.1:46745249-46972079 GCF_040182565.1 Anser cygnoides | reverse complement strand
AGCGGCTCTGGGTGCCCCCGACCAGAGCGGCTCTGGTGCCCGACCAGGCGGCTCTGGTGCCCCCCGACAGAGCGGCTCTGGTGCCCCCGACCAGAGCGGCTCTGGTGCCCCCCGACCAGAGCGGCTCTGGTGCCCCCGACCAGAGCGGCTCTGGTGCCCCCGACCAGAGCGGCTCTGGTGCCCCCCGACCAGAGCGGCTCTGGTGCCCCCGACCAGAGCGGCTCCAGAGCGGCTCTGGTGCCCCCGACCAGAGCGGCTCTGGTGCCCCCGACCAGAGCGGCTCTGGTGCCCCCGACCAGAGCGGCTCTGGTGCCCCCGACCAGAGCGGCTCTGGTGCCCCCGACCAGAGCGGCTCTGGTGCCCCCGACCAGAGCGGCTCTGGTGCCCCCCGACCAGAGCGGCTCTGGTGCCCCCCGACCAGAGCGGCTCTGGTGCCCCCGACCAGAGCGGCTCTGGTGCCCCCCGACCAGAGCGGCTCTGGTGCCCCCCGACCAGAGCGGCTCTGGTGCCCCCCGACCAGAGCGGCTCTGGTGCCCCCGACCAGAGCGGCTCTGGTGCCCCCGACCAGAGCGGCTCTGGTGCCCCCCGACCAGAGCGGCTCTGGTGCCCCCCGACCAGAGCGGCTCTGGTGCCCCCGACCAGAGCGGCTCTGGTGCCCCCCGACCAGAGCGGCTCTGGTGCCCCCCGACCAGAGCGGCTCTGGTGCCCCCGACCAGAGCGGCTCTGGTGCCCCCGACCAGAGCGGCTCTGGTGCCCCCCGACCAGAGCGGCTCTGGTGCCCCCGACCAGAGCGGCTCTGGTGCCCCCCGACCAGAGCGGCTCTGGTGCCCCCGACCAGAGCGGCTCTGGTGCCCCCGACCAGAGCGGCTCTGGTGCCCCCGACCAGAGCGGCTCTGGTGCCCCCGACCAGAGCGGCTCTGGTGCCCCCCGACCAGAGCGGCTCTGGTGCCCCCGACCAGAGCGGCTCTGGTGCCCCCCGACCAGAGCGGCTCTGGTGCCCCCGACCAGAGCGGCTCTGGTGCCCCCGACCAGAGCGGCTCTGGTGCCCCCCGACCAGAGCGGCTCTGGTGCCCCCGACCAGAGCGGCTCTGGTGCCCCCGACCAGAGCGGCTCTGGTGCCCCCCGACCAGAGCGGCTCTGGTGCCCCCGACCAGAGCGGCTCTGGTGCCCCCCGACCAGAGCGGCTCTGGTGCCCCCGACCAGAGCGGCTCTGGTGCCCCCGACCAGAGCGGCTCTGGTGCCCCCGACCAGAGCGGCTCTGGTGCCCCCGACCAGAGCGGCTCTGGTGCCCCCCGACCAGAGCGGCTCTGGTGCCCCCCGACCAGAGCGGCTCTGGTGCCCCCGACCAGAGCGGCTCTGGTGCCCCCGACCAGAGCGGCTCTGGTGCCCCCGACCAGAGCGGCTCTGGTGCCCCCGACCAGAGCGGCTCTGGTGCCCCCGACCAGAGCGGCTCTGGTGCCCCCGACCAGAGCGGCTCTGGTGCCCCCGACCAGAGCGGCTCTGGTGCCCCCCGACCAGAGCGGCTCTGGTGCCCCCGACCAGAGCGGCTCTGGTGCCCCCCGACCAGAGCGGCTCTGGTGCCCCCGACCAGAGCGGCTCTGGTGCCCCCGACCAGAGCGGCTCTGGTGCCCCCGACCAGAGCGGCTCTGGTGCCCCCCGACCAGAGCGGCTCTGGTGCCCCCGACCAGAGCGGCTCTGGTGCCCCCGACCAGAGCGGCTCTGGTGCCCCCGACCAGAGCGGCTCTGGTGCCCCCCGACCAGAGCGGCTCTGGTGCCCCCGACCAGAGCGGCTCTGGTGCCCCCCGACCAGAGCGGCTCTGGTGCCCCCGACCAGAGCGGCTCTGGTGCCCCCGACCAGAGCGGCTCTGGTGCCCCCGACCAGAGCGGCTCTGGTGCCCCCCGACCAGAGCGGCTCTGGTGCCCCCGACCAGAGCGGCTCTGGTGCCCCCGACCAGAGCGGCTCTGGTGCCCCCGACCAGAGCGGCTCTGGTGCCCCCCGACCAGAGCGGCTCTGGTGCCCCCCGACCAGAGCGGCTCTGGTGCCCCCGACCAGAGCGGCTCTGGTGCCCCCGACCAGAGCGGCTCTGGTGCCCCCGACCAGAGCGGCTCTGGTGCCCCCCGACCAGAGCGGCTCTGGTGCCCCCCGACCAGAGCGGCTCTGGTGCCCCCGACCAGAGCGGCTCTGGTGCCCCCCGACCAGAGCGGCTCTGGTGCCCCCGACCAGAGCGGCTCTGGTGCCCCCCGACCAGAGCGGCTCTGGTGCCCCCGACCAGAGCGGCTCTGGTGCCCCCGACCAGAGCGGCTCTGGTGCCCCCCGACCAGAGCGGCTCTGGTGCCCCCCGACCAGAGCGGCTCTGGTGCCCCCGACCAGAGCGGCTCTGGTGCCCCCCGACCAGAGCGGCTCTGGTGCCCCCGACCAGAGCGGCTCTGGTGCCCCCCGACCAGAGCGGCTCTGGTGCCCCCGACCAGAGCGGCTCTGGTGCCCCCGACCAGAGCGGCTCTGGTGCCCCCCGACCAGAGCGGCTCTGGTGCCCCCCGACCAGAGCGGCTCTGGTGCCCCCCGACCAGAGCGGCTCTGGTGCCCCCCGACCAGAGCGGCTCTGGTGCCCCCGACCAGAGCGGCTCTGGTGCCCCCCGACCAGAGCGGCTCTGGTGCCCCCCGACCAGAGCGGCTCTGGTGCCCCCCGACCAGAGCGGCTCTGGTGCCCCCGACCAGAGCGGCTCTGGTGCCCCCGACCAGAGCGGCTCTGGTGCCCCCGACCAGAGCGGCTCTGGTGCCCCCGACCAGAGCGGCTCTGGTGCCCCCGACCAGAGCGGCTCTGGTGCCCCCCGACCAGAGCGGCTCTGGTGCCCCCGACCAGAGCGGCTCTGGTGCCCCCGACCAGAGCGGCTCTGGTGCCCCCCGACCAGAGCGGCTCTGGTGCCCCCCGACCAGAGCGGCTCTGGTGCCCCCGACCAGAGCGGCTCTGGTGCCCCCGACCAGAGCGGCTCTGGTGCCCCCCGACCAGAGCGGCTCTGGTGCCCCCGACCAGAGCGGCTCTGGTGCCCCCGACCAGAGCGGCTCTGGTGCCCCCGACCAGAGCGGCTCTGGTGCCCCCCGACCAGAGCGGCTCTGGTGCCCCCGACCAGAGCGGCTCTGGTGCCCCCGACCAGAGCGGCTCTGGTGCCCCCGACCAGAGCGGCTCTGGTGCCCCCCGACCAGAGCGGCTCTGGTGCCCCCCGACCAGAGCGGCTCTGGTGCCCCCCGACCAGAGCGGCTCTGGTGCCCCCCGACCAGAGCGGCTCTGGTGCCCCCGACCAGAGCGGCTCTGGTGCCCCCGACCAGAGCGGCTCTGGTGCCCCCGACCAGAGCGGCTCTGGTGCCCCCGACCAGAGCGGCTCTGGTGCCCCCGACCAGAGCGGCTCTGGTGCCCCCCGACCAGAGCGGCTCTGGTGCCCCCCGACCAGAGCGGCTCTGGTGCCCCCCGACCAGAGCGGCTCTGGTGCCCCCGACCAGAGCGGCTCTGGTGCCCCCGACCAGAGCGGCTCTGGTGCCCCCCGACCAGAGCGGCTCTGGTGCCCCCCGACCAGAGCGGCTCTGGTGCCCCCGACCAGAGCGGCTCTGGTGCCCCCGACCAGAGCGGCTCTGGTGCCCCCGACCAGAGCGGCTCTGGTGCCCCCGACCAGAGCGGCTCTGGTGCCCCCGACCAGAGCGGCTCTGGTGCCCCCGACCAGAGCGGCTCTGGTGCCCCCGACCAGAGCGGCTCTGGTGCCCCCGACCAGAGCGGCTCTGGTGCCCCCCGACCAGAGCGGCTCTGGTGCCCCCGACCAGAGCGGCTCTGGTGCCCCCCAGAGCGGCTCTGGTGCCCCCGACCAGAGCGGCTCTGGTGCCCCCGACCAGAGCGGCTCTGGTGCCCCCGACCAGAGCGGCTCTGGTGCCCCCCGACCAGAGCGGCTCTGGTGCCCCCCGACCAGAGCGGCTCTGGTGCCCCCCGACCAGAGCGGCTCTGGTGCCCCCGACCAGAGCGGCTCTGGTGCCCCCGACCAGAGCGGCTCTGGTGCCCCCCGACCAGAGCGGCTCTGGTGCCCCCGACCAGAGCGGCTCTGGTGCCCCCGACCAGAGCGGCTCTGGTGCCCCCCGACCAGAGCGGCTCTGGTGCCCCCCGACCAGAGCGGCTCTGGTGCCCCCCGACCAGAGCGGCTCTGGTGCCCCCCGACCAGAGCGGCTCTGGTGCCCCCCGACCAGAGCGGCTCTGGTGCCCCCGACCAGAGCGGCTCTGGTGCCCCCGACCAGAGCGGCTCTGGTGCCCCCCGACCAGAGCGGCTCTGGTGCCCCCGACCAGAGCGGCTCTGGTGCCCCCGACCAGAGCGGCTCTGGTGCCCCCGACCAGAGCGGCTCTGGTGCCCCCCGACCAGAGCGGCTCTGGTGCCCCCGACCAGAGCGGCTCTGGTGCCCCCGACCAGAGCGGCTCTGGTGCCCCCCGACCAGAGCGGCTCTGGTGCCCCCGACCAGAGCGGCTCTGGTGCCCCCGACCAGAGCGGCTCTGGTGCCCCCGACCAGAGCGGCTCTGGTGCCCCCCGACCAGAGCGGCTCTGGTGCCCCCGACCAGAGCGGCTCTGGTGCCCCCCGACCAGAGCGGCTCTGGTGCCCCCGACCAGAGCGGCTCTGGTGCCCCCGACCAGAGCGGCTCTGGTGCCCCCGACCAGAGCGGCTCTGGTGCCCCCCGACCAGAGCGGCTCTGGTGCCCCCGACCAGAGCGGCTCTGGTGCCCCCCGACCAGAGCGGCTCTGGTGCCCCCGACCAGAGCGGCTCTGGTGCCCCCGACCAGAGCGGCTCTGGTGCCCCCGACCAGAGCGGCTCTGGTGCCCCCCGACCAGAGCGGCTCTGGTGCCCCCGACCAGAGCGGCTCTGGTGCCCCCGACCAGAGCGGCTCTGGTGCCCCCGACCAGAGCGGCTCTGGTGCCCCCCGACCAGAGCGGCTCTGGTGCCCCCGACCAGAGCGGCTCTGGTGCCCCCGACCAGAGCGGCTCTGGTGCCCCCGACCAGAGCGGCTCTGGTGCCCCCCGACCAGAGCGGCTCTGGTGCCCCCCGACCAGAGCGGCTCTGGTGCCCCCGACCAGAGCGGCTCTGGTGCCCCCGACCAGAGCGGCTCTGGTGCCCCCGACCAGAGCGGCTCTGGTGCCCCCGACCAGAGCGGCTCTGGTGCCCCCGACCAGAGCGGCTCTGGTGCCCCCGACCAGAGCGGCTCTGGTGCCCCCCGACCAGAGCGGCTCTGGTGCCCCCGACCAGAGCGGCTCTGGTGCCCCCGACCAGAGCGGCTCTGGTGCCCCCGACCAGAGCGGCTCTGGTGCCCCCGACCAGAGCGGCTCTGGTGCCCCCGACCAGAGCGGCTCTGGTGCCCCCCGACCAGAGCGGCTCTGGTGCCCCCGACCAGAGCGGCTCTGGTGCCCCCCGACCAGAGCGGCTCTGGTGCCCCCGACCAGAGCGGCTCTGGTGCCCCCCGACCAGAGCGGCTCTGGTGCCCCCCGACCAGAGCGGCTCTGGTGCCCCCCGACCAGAGCGGCTCTGGTGCCCCCCGACCAGAGCGGCTCTGGTGCCCCCCGACCAGAGCGGCTCTGGTGCCCCCCGACCAGAGCGGCTCTGGTGCCCCCCGACCAGAGCGGCTCTGGTGCCCCCGACCAGAGCGGCTCTGGTGCCCCCGACCAGAGCGGCTCTGGTGCCCCCCGACCAGAGCGGCTCTGGTGCCCCCGACCAGAGCGGCTCTGGTGCCCCCCGACCAGAGCGGCTCTGGTGCCCCCGACCAGAGCGGCTCTGGTGCCCCCCGACCAGAGCGGCTCTGGTGCCCCCCGACCAGAGCGGCTCTGGTGCCCCCGACCAGAGCGGCTCTGGTGCCCCCGACCAGAGCGGCTCTGGTGCCCCCCGACCAGAGCGGCTCTGGTGCCCCCGACCAGAGCGGCTCTGGTGCCCCCCGACCAGAGCGGCTCTGGTGCCCCCGACCAGAGCGGCTCTGGTGCCCCCGACCAGAGCGGCTCTGGTGCCCCCCGACCAGAGCGGCTCTGGTGCCCCCCGACCAGAGCGGCTCTGGTGCCCCCGACCAGAGCGGCTCTGGTGCCCCCCGACCAGAGCGGCTCTGGTGCCCCCCGACCAGAGCGGCTCTGGTGCCCCCGACCAGAGCGGCTCTGGTGCCCCCCGACCAGAGCGGCTCTGGTGCCCCCCGACCAGAGCGGCTCTGGTGCCCCCGACCAGAGCGGCTCTGGTGCCCCCGACCAGAGCGGCTCTGGTGCCCCCCGACCAGAGCGGCTCTGGTGCCCCCCACCAGAGCGGCTCTGGTGCCCCCCGACCAGAGCGGCTCTGGTGCCCCCGACCAGAGCGGCTCTGGTGCCCCCCGACCAGAGCGGCTCTGGTGCCCCCCGACCAGAGCGGCTCTGGTGCCCCCCGACCAGAGCGGCTCTGGTGCCCCCCGACCAGAGCGGCTCTGGTGCCCCCGACCAGAGCGGCTCTGGTGCCCCCGACCAGAGCGGCTCTGGTGCCCCCGACCAGAGCGGCTCTGGTGCCCCCGACCAGAGCGGCTCTGGTGCCCCCCGACCAGAGCGGCTCTGGTGCCCCCGACCAGAGCGGCTCTGGTGCCCCCCGACCAGAGCGGCTCTGGTGCCCCCCGACCAGAGCGGCTCTGGTGCCCCCGACCAGAGCGGCTCTGGTGCCCCCGACCAGAGCGGCTCTGGTGCCCCCGACCAGAGCGGCTCTGGTGCCCCCGACCAGAGCGGCTCTGGTGCCCCCGACCAGAGCGGCTCTGGTGCCCCCCGACCAGAGCGGCTCTGGTGCCCCCCGACCAGAGCGGCTCTGGTGCCCCCCGACCAGAGCGGCTCTGGTGCCCCCGACCAGAGCGGCTCTGGTGCCCCCGACCAGAGCGGCTCTGGTGCCCCCGACCAGAGCGGCTCTGGTGCCCCCGACCAGAGCGGCTCTGGTGCCCCCGACCAGAGCGGCTCTGGTGCCCCCCGACCAGAGCGGCTCTGGTGCCCCCCGACCAGAGCGGCTCTGGTGCCCCCCGACCAGAGCGGCTCTGGTGCCCCCGACCAGAGCGGCTCTGGTGCCCCCCGACCAGAGCGGCTCTGGTGCCCCCGACCAGAGCGGCTCTGGTGCCCCCGACCAGAGCGGCTCTGGTGCCCCCCGACCAGAGCGGCTCTGGTGCCCCCGACCAGAGCGGCTCTGGTGCCCCCGACCAGAGCGGCTCTGGTGCCCCCGACCAGAGCGGCTCTGGTGCCCCCCGACCAGAGCGGCTCTGGTGCCCCCGACCAGAGCGGCTCTGGTGCCCCCGACCAGAGCGGCTCTGGTGCCCCCCGACCAGAGCGGCTCTGGTGCCCCCGACCAGAGCGGCTCTGGTGCCCCCGACCAGAGCGGCTCTGGTGCCCCCGACCAGAGCGGCTCTGGTGCCCCCGACCAGAGCGGCTCTGGTGCCCCCCGACCAGAGCGGCTCTGGTGCCCCCCGACCAGAGCGGCTCTGGTGCCCCCGACCAGAGCGGCTCTGGTGCCCCCGACCAGAGCGGCTCTGGTGCCCCCGACCAGAGCGGCTCTGGTGCCCCCGACCAGAGCGGCTCTGGTGCCCCCCGACCAGAGCGGCTCTGGTGCCCCCGACCAGAGCGGCTCTGGTGCCCCCCGACCAGAGCGGCTCTGGTGCCCCCGACCAGAGCGGCTCTGGTGCCCCCGACCAGAGCGGCTCTGGTGCCCCCGACCAGAGCGGCTCTGGTGCCCCCCGACCAGAGCGGCTCTGGTGCCCCCCGACCAGAGCGGCTCTGGTGCCCCCCGACCAGAGCGGCTCTGGTGCCCCCGACCAGAGCGGCTCTGGTGCCCCCGACCAGAGCGGCTCTGGTGCCCCCCGACCAGAGCGGCTCTGGTGCCCCCGACCAGAGCGGCTCTGGTGCCCCCGACCAGAGCGGCTCTGGTGCCCCCGACCAGAGCGGCTCTGGTGCCCCCGACCAGAGCGGCTCTGGTGCCCCCCGACCAGAGCGGCTCTGGTGCCCCCGACCAGAGCGGCTCTGGTGCCCCCCGACCAGAGCGGCTCTGGTGCCCCCGACCAGAGCGGCTCTGGTGCCCCCCGACCAGAGCGGCTCTGGTGCCCCCGACCAGAGCGGCTCTGGTGCCCCCCGACCAGAGCGGCTCTGGTGCCCCCGACCAGAGCGGCTCTGGTGCCCCCGACCAGAGCGGCTCTGGTGCCCCCGACCAGAGCGGCTCTGGTGCCCCCGACCAGAGCGGCTCTGGTGCCCCCGACCAGAGCGGCTCTGGTGCCCCCCGACCAGAGCGGCTCTGGTGCCCCCGACCAGAGCGGCTCTGGTGCCCCCCGACCAGAGCGGCTCTGGTGCCCCCGACCAGAGCGGCTCTGGTGCCCCCGACCAGAGCGGCTCTGGTGCCCCCGACCAGAGCGGCTCTGGTGCCCCCGACCAGAGCGGCTCTGGTGCCCCCGACCAGAGCGGCTCTGGTGCCCCCGACCAGAGCGGCTCTGGTGCCCCCGACCAGAGCGGCTCTGGTGCCCCCCGACCAGAGCGGCTCTGGTGCCCCCGACCAGAGCGGCTCTGGTGCCCCCGACCAGAGCGGCTCTGGTGCCCCCCGACCAGAGCGGCTCTGGTGCCCCCGACCAGAGCGGCTCTGGTGCCCCCGACCAGAGCGGCTCTGGTGCCCCCGACCAGAGCGGCTCTGGTGCCCCCGACCAGAGCGGCTCTGGTGCCCCCCGACCAGAGCGGCTCTGGTGCCCCCGACCAGAGCGGCTCTGGTGCCCCCCGACCAGAGCGGCTCTGGTGCCCCCCGACCAGAGCGGCTCTGGTGCCCCCGACCAGAGCGGCTCTGGTGCCCCCCGACCAGAGCGGCTCTGGTGCCCCCCGACCAGAGCGGCTCTGGTGCCCCCCGACCAGAGCGGCTCTGGTGCCCCCGACCAGAGCGGCTCTGGTGCCCCCGACCAGAGCGGCTCTGGTGCCCCCCGACCAGAGCGGCTCTGGTGCCCCCGACCAGAGCGGCTCTGGTGCCCCCCGACCAGAGCGGCTCTGGTGCCCCCCGACCAGAGCGGCTCTGGTGCCCCCGACCAGAGCGGCTCTGGTGCCCCCGACCAGAGCGGCTCTGGTGCCCCCGACCAGAGCGGCTCTGGTGCCCCCGACCAGAGCGGCTCTGGTGCCCCCGACCAGAGCGGCTCTGGTGCCCCCGACCAGAGCGGCTCTGGTGCCCCCGACCAGAGCGGCTCTGGTGCCCCCCGACCAGAGCGGCTCTGGTGCCCCCGACCAGAGCGGCTCTGGTGCCCCCCGACCAGAGCGGCTCTGGTGCCCCCGACCAGAGCGGCTCTGGTGCCCCCGACCAGAGCGGCTCTGGTGCCCCCCGACCAGAGCGGCTCTGGTGCCCCCGACCAGAGCGGCTCTGGTGCCCCCGACCAGAGCGGCTCTGGTGCCCCCCGACCAGAGCGGCTCTGGTGCCCCCCGACCAGAGCGGCTCTGGTGCCCCCGACCAGAGCGGCTCTGGTGCCCCCGACCAGAGCGGCTCTGGTGCCCCCGACCAGAGCGGCTCTGGTGCCCCCCGACCAGAGCGGCTCTGGTGCCCCCCGACCAGAGCGGCTCTGGTGCCCCCGACCAGAGCGGCTCTGGTGCCCCCCGACCAGAGCGGCTCTGGTGCCCCCGACCAGAGCGGCTCTGGTGCCCCCGACCAGAGCGGCTCTGGTGCCCCCGACCAGAGCGGCTCTGGTGCCCCCGACCAGAGCGGCTCTGGTGCCCCCGACCAGAGCGGCTCTGGTGCCCCCGACCAGAGCGGCTCTGGTGCCCCCGACCAGAGCGGCTCTGGTGCCCCCGACCAGAGCGGCTCTGGTGCCCCCGACCAGAGCGGCTCTGGTGCCCCCGACCAGAGCGGCTCTGGTGCCCCCGACCAGAGCGGCTCTGGTGCCCCCCGACCAGAGCGGCTCTGGTGCCCCCGACCAGAGCGGCTCTGGTGCCCCCGACCAGAGCGGCTCTGGTGCCCCCCGACCAGAGCGGCTCTGGTGCCCCCCGACCAGAGCGGCTCTGGTGCCCCCGACCAGAGCGGCTCTGGTGCCCCCCGACCAGAGCGGCTCTGGTGCCCCCGACCAGAGCGGCTCTGGTGCCCCCGACCAGAGCGGCTCTGGTGCCCCCGACCAGAGCGGCTCTGGTGCCCCCGACCAGAGCGGCTCTGGTGCCCCCCGACCAGAGCGGCTCTGGTGCCCCCGACCAGAGCGGCTCTGGTGCCCCCCGACCAGAGCGGCTCTGGTGCCCCCCGACCAGAGCGGCTCTGGTGCCCCCCGACCAGAGCGGCTCTGGTGCCCCCCGACCAGAGCGGCTCTGGTGCCCCCCGACCAGAGCGGCTCTGGTGCCCCCGACCAGAGCGGCTCTGGTGCCCCCGACCAGAGCGGCTCTGGTGCCCCCGACCAGAGCGGCTCTGGTGCCCCCGACCAGAGCGGCTCTGGTGCCCCCGACCAGAGCGGCTCTGGTGCCCCCGACCAGAGCGGCTCTGGTGCCCCCGACCAGAGCGGCTCTGGTGCCCCCCGACCAGAGCGGCTCTGGTGCCCCCGACCAGAGCGGCTCTGGTGCCCCCCGACCAGAGCGGCTCTGGTGCCCCCGACCAGAGCGGCTCTGGTGCCCCCGACCAGAGCGGCTCTGGTGCCCCCCGACCAGAGCGGCTCTGGTGCCCCCGACCAGAGCGGCTCTGGTGCCCCCGACCAGAGCGGCTCTGGTGCCCCCGACCAGAGCGGCTCTGGTGCCCCCGACCAGAGCGGCTCTGGTGCCCCCGACCAGAGCGGCTCTGGTGCCCCCGACCAGAGCGGCTCTGGTGCCCCCCGACCAGAGCGGCTCTGGTGCCCCCGACCAGAGCGGCTCTGGTGCCCCCGACCAGAGCGGCTCTGGTGCCCCCCGACCAGAGCGGCTCTGGTGCCCCCGACCAGAGCGGCTCTGGTGCCCCCGACCAGAGCGGCTCTGGTGCCCCCGACCAGAGCGGCTCTGGTGCCCCCGACCAGAGCGGCTCTGGTGCCCCCGACCAGAGCGGCTCTGGTGCCCCCGACCAGAGCGGCTCTGGTGCCCCCGACCAGAGCGGCTCTGGTGCCCCCGACCAGAGCGGCTCTGGTGCCCCCGACCAGAGCGGCTCTGGTGCCCCCCGACCAGAGCGGCTCTGGTGCCCCCGACCAGAGCGGCTCTGGTGCCCCCGACCAGAGCGGCTCTGGTGCCCCCGACCAGAGCGGCTCTGGTGCCCCCGACCAGAGCGGCTCTGGTGCCCCCGACCAGAGCGGCTCTGGTGCCCCCGACCAGAGCGGCTCTGGTGCCCCCGACCAGAGCGGCTCTGGTGCCCCCGACCAGAGCGGCTCTGGTGCCCCCCGACCAGAGCGGCTCTGGTGCCCCCGACCAGAGCGGCTCTGGTGCCCCCCGACCAGAGCGGCTCTGGTGCCCCCGACCAGAGCGGCTCTGGTGCCCCCGACCAGAGCGGCTCTGGTGCCCCCCGACCAGAGCGGCTCTGGTGCCCCCGACCAGAGCGGCTCTGGTGCCCCCGACCAGAGCGGCTCTGGTGCCCCCGACCAGAGCGGCTCTGGTGCCCCCGACCAGAGCGGCTCTGGTGCCCCCGACCAGAGCGGCTCTGGTGCCCCCGACCAGAGCGGCTCTGGTGCCCCCCGACCAGAGCGGCTCTGGTGCCCCCGACCAGAGCGGCTCTGGTGCCCCCGACCAGAGCGGCTCTGGTGCCCCCCGACCAGAGCGGCTCTGGTGCCCCCCGACCAGAGCGGCTCTGGTGCCCCCGACCAGAGCGGCTCTGGTGCCCCCGACCAGAGCGGCTCTGGTGCCCCCGACCAGAGCGGCTCTGGTGCCCCCGACCAGAGCGGCTCTGGTGCCCCCGACCAGAGCGGCTCTGGTGCCCCCCGACCAGAGCGGCTCTGGTGCCCCCGACCAGAGCGGCTCTGGTGCCCCCCGACCAGAGCGGCTCTGGTGCCCCCGACCAGAGCGGCTCTGGTGCCCCCCGACCAGAGCGGCTCTGGTGCCCCCCGACCAGAGCGGCTCTGGTGCCCCCGACCAGAGCGGCTCTGGTGCCCCCGACCAGAGCGGCTCTGGTGCCCCCGACCAGAGCGGCTCTGGTGCCCCCGACCAGAGCGGCTCTGGTGCCCCCGACCAGAGCGGCTCTGGTGCCCCCGACCAGAGCGGCTCTGGTGCCCCCGACCAGAGCGGCTCTGGTGCCCCCCGACCAGAGCGGCTCTGGTGCCCCCGACCAGAGCGGCTCTGGTGCCCCCGACCAGAGCGGCTCTGGTGCCCCCGACCAGAGCGGCTCTGGTGCCCCCGACCAGAGCGGCTCTGGTGCCCCCCGACCAGAGCGGCTCTGGTGCCCCCGACCAGAGCGGCTCTGGTGCCCCCGACCAGAGCGGCTCTGGTGCCCCCGACCAGAGCGGCTCTGGTGCCCCCGACCAGAGCGGCTCTGGTGCCCCCGACCAGAGCGGCTCTGGTGCCCCCCGACCAGAGCGGCTCTGGTGCCCCCCGACCAGAGCGGCTCTGGTGCCCCCGACCAGAGCGGCTCTGGTGCCCCCGACCAGAGCGGCTCTGGTGCCCCCTGACCAGAGCGGCTCTGGTGCCCCCCGACCAGAGCGGCTCTGGTGCCCCCGACCAGAGCGGCTCTGGTGCCCCCCGACCAGAGCGGCTCTGGTGCCCCCCGACCAGAGCGGCTCTGGTGCCCCCCGACCAGAGCGGCTCTGGTGCCCCCGACCAGAGCGGCTCTGGTGCCCCCGACCAGAGCGGCTCTGGTGCCCCCCGACCAGAGCGGCTCTGGTGCCCCCGACCAGAGCGGCTCTGGTGCCCCCCGACCAGAGCGGCTCTGGTGCCCCCCGACCAGAGCGGCTCTGGTGCCCCCGACCAGAGCGGCTCTGGTGCCCCCGACCAGAGCGGCTCTGGTGCCCCCGACCAGAGCGGCTCTGGTGCCCCCCGACCAGAGCGGCTCTGGTGCCCCCCGACCAGAGCGGCTCTGGTGCCCCCGACCAGAGCGGCTCTGGTGCCCCCCGACCAGAGCGGCTCTGGTGCCCCCGACCAGAGCGGCTCTGGTGCCCCCCGACCAGAGCGGCTCTGGTGCCCCCGACCAGAGCGGCTCTGGTGCCCCCGACCAGAGCGGCTCTGGTGCCCCCCGACCAGAGCGGCTCTGGTGCCCCCGACCAGAGCGGCTCTGGTGCCCCCCGACCAGAGCGGCTCTGGTGCCCCGACCAGAGCGGCTCTGGTGCCCCCCGACCAGGAGCGGCTCTGGTGCCCCCCGACCAGAGCGGCTCTGGTGCCCCCCGACCAGAGCGGCTCTGGTGCCCCCCGACCAGAGCGGCTCTGGTGCCCCCGACCAGAGCGGCTCTGGTGCCCCCCGACCAGAGCGGCTCTGGTGCCCCCGACCAGAGCGGCTCTGGTGCCCCCCGACCAGAGCGGCTCTGGTGCCCCCGACCAGAGCGGCTCTGGTGCCCCCCGACCAGAGCGGCTCTGGTGCCCCCGACCAGAGCGGCTCTGGTGCCCCCGACCAGAGCGGCTCTGGTGCCCCCGACCAGAGCGGCTCTGGTGCCCCCGACCAGAGCGGCTCTGGTGCCCCCGACCAGAGCGGCTCTGGTGCCCCCCGACCAGAGCGGCTCTGGTGCCCCGACCAGAGCGGCTCTGGTGCCCCCCGACCAGAGCGGCTCTGGTGCCCCCGACCAGAGCGGCTCTGGTGCCCCCGACCAGAGCGGCTCTGGTGCCCCCGACCAGAGCGGCTCTGGTGCCCCCGACCAGAGCGGCTCTGGTGCCCCCGACCAGAGCGGCTCTGGTGCCCCCCGACCAGAGCGGCTCTGGTGCCCCCGACCAGAGCGGCTCTGGTGCCCCCCGACCAGAGCGGCTCTGGTGCCCCCGACCAGAGCGGCTCTGGTGCCCCCGACCAGAGCGGCTCTGGTGCCCCCGACCAGAGCGGCTCTGGTGCCCCCCGACCAGAGCGGCTCTGGTGCCCCCCGACCAGAGCGGCTCTGGTGCCCCCCGACCAGAGCGGCTCTGGTGCCCCCCGACCAGAGCGGCTCTGGTGCCCCCGACCAGAGCGGCTCTGGTGCCCCCCGACCAGAGCGGCTCTGGTGCCCCCGACCAGAGCGGCTCTGGTGCCCCCGACCAGAGCGGCTCTGGTGCCCCCGACCAGAGCGGCTCTGGTGCCCCCCGACCAGAGCGGCTCTGGTGCCCCCGACCAGAGCGGCTCTGGTGCCCCCCGACCAGAGCGGCTCTGGTGCCCCCGACCAGAGCGGCTCTGGTGCCCCCCGACCAGAGCGGCTCTGGTGCCCCCGACCAGAGCGGCTCTGGTGCCCCCGACCAGAGCGGCTCTGGTGCCCCCCGACCAGAGCGGCTCTGGTGCCCCCGACCAGAGCGGCTCCTGGTGCCCCCCGACCAGAGCGGCTCTGGTGCCCCCGACTCAGAGCGGCTCTGGTGCCCCCCGACCAGAGCGGCTCTGGTGCCCCCCGACCAGAGCGGCTCTGGTGCCCCCCGACCAGAGCGGCTCTGGTGCCCCCCGACCAGAGCGGCTCTGGTGCCCCCGACCAGAGCGGCTCTGGTGCCCCCCGACCAGAGCGGCTCTGGTGCCCCCCGACCAGAGCGGCTCTGGTGCCCCCCGACCAGAGCGGCTCTGGTGCCCCCGACCAGAGCGGCTCTGGTGCCCCCGACCAGAGCGGCTCTGGTGCCCCCCGACCAGAGCGGCTCTGGTGCCCCCGACCAGAGCGGCTCTGGTGCCCCCGACCAGAGCGGCTCTGGTGCCCCCCGACCAGAGCGGCTCTGGTGCCCCCCGACCAGAGCGGCTCTGGTGCCCCGACCAGAGCGGCTCTGGTGCCCCCGACCAGAGCGGCTCTGGTGCCCCCCGACCAGAGCGGCTCTGGTGCCCCCCGACCAGAGCGGCTCTGGTGCCCCCGACCAGAGCGGCTCTGGTGCCCCCCGACCAGAGCGGCTCTGGTGCCCCCCGACCAGAGCGGCTCTGGTGCCCCCGACCAGAGCGGCTCTGGTGCCCCCCGACCAGAGCGGCTCTGGTGCCCCCCGACCAGAGCGGCTCTGGTGCCCCCCGACCAGAGCGGCTCTGGTGCCCCCCGACCAGAGCGGCTCTGGTGCCCCCGACCAGAGCGGCTCTGGTGCCCCCGACCAGAGCGGCTCTGGTGCCCCCGACCAGAGCGGCTCTGGTGCCCCCCGACCAGAGCGGCTCTGGTGCCCCCGACCAGAGCGGCTCTGGTGCCCCCCGACCAGAGCGGCTCTGGTGCCCCCGACCAGAGCGGCTCTGGTGCCCCCCGACCAGAGCGGCTCTGGTGCCCCCGACCAGAGCGGCTCTGGTGCCCCCGACCAGAGCGGCTCTGGTGCCCCCGACCAGAGCGGCTCTGGTGCCCCCCGACCAGAGCGGCTCTGGTGCCCCCCGACCAGAGCGGCTCTGGTGCCCCCGACCAGAGCGGCTCTGGTGCCCCCCGACCAGAGCGGCTCTGGTGCCCCCGACCAGAGCGGCTCTGGTGCCCCCGACCAGAGCGGCTCTGGTGCCCCCGACCAGAGCGGCTCTGGTGCCCCCGACCAGAGCGGCTCTGGTGCCCCCCGACCAGAGCGGCTCTGGTGCCCCCGACCAGAGCGGCTCTGGTGCCCCCGACCAGAGCGGCTCTGGTGCCCCCCGACCAGAGCGGCTCTGGTGCCCCCCGACCAGAGCGGCTCTGGTGCCCCCGACCAGAGCGGCTCTGGTGCCCCCGACCAGAGCGGCTCTGGTGCCCCCCGACCAGAGCGGCTCTGGTGCCCCCCGACCAGAGCGGCTCTGGTGCCCCCCGACCAGAGCGGCTCTGGTGCCCCCGACCAGAGCGGCTCTGGTGCCCCCCGACCAGAGCGGCTCTGGTGCCCCCCGACCAGAGCGGCTCTGGTGCCCCCCGACCAGAGCGGCTCTGGTGCCCCCCGACCAGAGCGGCTCTGGTGCCCCCCGACCAGAGCGGCTCTGGTGCCCCCGACCAGAGCGGCTCTGGTGCCCCCCGACCAGAGCGGCTCTGGTGCCCCCGACCAGAGCGGCTCTGGTGCCCCCCGACCAGAGCGGCTCTGGTGCCCCCGACCAGAGCGGCTCTGGTGCCCCCCGACCAGAGCGGCTCTGGTGCCCCCGACCAGAGCGGCTCTGGTGCCCCCCGACCAGAGCGGCTCTGGTGCCCCCCGACCAGAGCGGCTCTGGTGCCCCCCGACCAGAGCGCTCTGGTGCCCCCCGACCAGGAGCGGCTCTGGTGCCCCCGACCAGAGCGGCTCTGGTGCCCCCCGACCAGAGCGGCTCTGGTGCCCCCCGACCAGAGCGGCTCTGGTGCCCCCCGACCAGAGCGGCTCTGGTGCCCCCCGACCAGAGCGGCTCTGGTGCCCCCGACCAGAGCGGCTCTGGTGCCCCCCGACCAGAGCGGCTCTGGTGCCCCCGACCAGAGCGGCTCTGGTGCCCCCCGACCAGAGCGGCTCTGGTGCCCCCCGACCAGAGCGGCTCTGGTGCCCCCCGACCAGAGCGGCTCTGGTGCCCCCCGACCAGAGCGGCTCTGGTGCCCCCCGACCAGAGCGGCTCTGGTGCCCCCCGACCAGAGCGGCTCTGGTGCCCCCCGACCAGAGCGGCTCTGGTGCCCCCCGACCAGAGCGGCTCTGGTGCCCCCCGACCAGAGCGGCTCTGGTGCCCCCCGACCAGAGCGGCTCTGGTGCCCCCCGACCAGAGCGGCTCTGGTGCCCCCCGACCAGAGCGGCTCTGGTGCCCCCCGACCAGAGCGGCTCTGGTGCCCCCCGACCAGAGCGGCTCTGGTGCCCCCCGACCAGAGCGGCTCTGGTGCCCCCCGACCAGAGCGGCTCTGGTGCCCCCCCGACCAGAGCGGCTCTGGTGCCCCCCGACCAGAGCGGCTCTGGTGCCCCCCGACCAGAGCGGCTCTGGTGCCCCCCGACCAGAGCGGCTCTGGTGCCCCCCGACCAGAGCGGCTCTGGTGCCCCCCGACCAGAGCGGCTCTGGTGCCCCCCGACCAGAGCGGCTCTGGTGCCCCCCGACCAGAGCGGCTCTGGTGCCCCCCGACCAGAGCGGCTCTGGTGCCCCCCGACCAGAGCGGCTCTGGTGCCCCCCGACCAGAGCGGCTCTGGTGCCCCCCCAGACCAGAGCGGCTCTGGTGCCCCCCGACCAGAGCGGCTCTGGTGCCCCCCGACCAGAGCGGCTCTGGTGCCCCCCGACCAGAGCGGCTCTGGTGCCCCCCGACCAGAGCGGCTCTGGTGCCCCCCCGACCAGAGCGGCTCTGGTGCCCCCCGACCAGAGCGGCTCTGGTGCCCCCCGACCAGAGCGGCTCTGGTGCCCCCCGACCAGAGCGGCTCTGGTGCCCCCCGACCAGAGCGGCTCTGGTGCCCCCCGACCAGAGCGGCTCTGGTTCTGTCAGGAACACGATTCTTAAGAACAGTCAACTCTTTCTTTAGCTTTGAGGATGCTGAGATGGTCCAGGGCTTGAAAAGCACCGCTTCTTAGCCTGTCTTTAAAAATAGTTGCTTAGGTCTAAGTGTGCTTTTCCTTTCTGTTACGTGAACACCCACAGAGACTCATCTTCCCTTTTCAGTTGACTTTGGTGCTGCCTAGTCTGAAGATTTTTAGTACTCAGTCACGTAGCCCAGACTCATATTTTGAGAGGGATTGCACTCCCCTTACATTATGTGGGCATCCCATTTTCCTGGGTCAAGGGTGAGTGGTGTAAGGCACTTATAAATCATTGCAGATTGTGGTTGTTGTCAATTGCCATGTAAGTTAAGGCCATGCAAGTATCTTCTACTGTTTCGTCTTTCCTTTCAGTTGTTGTCTGATTACTGCTCAGTATTACGTATTCGGTGAAATGTCCTAAAAAAAATTACTTTTTAATTTTAACAACTTTTGTTTGTTCTTTCTCTAGCTCTGCCAGTAGCTGACAAGGTAGAAAGATGTGCTTTTCTCTTTCATTCTCGTGAAGTTAGAGGCAGTGCCAACTTAAACTGTGACTCAGGCTCTGCAATGGTGCAAGTCTATCTTACTACTTCAAATTCTGCATTGCAACCTGAGTTTCCATTAATTAACTTTCAAGGATTCAACGAATTTAAACCTTTTGGACAATTACACTTATTTGAAAACATTTCTACGGGTTTAGTTTTTTCATTTACATTTCTTTGCTATGTCCATCTCATTCAAAGCAGTCAGGACTGGTTTGCTTCTCTCTTCTCTGGAGATTTGCACTAGGGATCATTGTTAGAATCAGAATCCTGATCTAAGAGTAGGATGAAAGATGTTGCACTCCAAGTTGGAAATTGAAGAGGAACATATTCATGTATATGTAAGAATTGTACTCAAACAGCTGATCACACCTTTTCTTACACCTTTACAGATGCTTACACTTTTTGAGGGAAAACTTTAAACCTGAGAAGCAAGAGGTGGTTTTTACGTTTCCCTTGGGGATAGTGTACTCTTCTGTATTTTGCTTCTATACAAACAGTTCAAAATTTTAAAGTGATGTTGTCTGTCATACAACCAAGCAACCTTGCATGGCATTACATGTCCGTCCCCCTCCCCACTGCCCTCCCCCCCCCCGCAAAAAAAAAAAAAATAGATCAAGCCCTGAATGCAAGAGCAGAAGAGCATACAAGTAAATAATGCCAACATGTAAAACTAACTTGTAAATACCTTACTTGGTGGCATGTTTTTTGGCCCTTTGTGGGGCTTAACTGTTCTTCAGTGAGAAGAATGTCTTCTGGTGTGAACTGAAATTATACCTCTATGCCACACTGTCTCTTTTTTGGGGGGGAGTGGAGGGCATAATTCCTTGTGGACGCCTGAAGGAGTTGCAAAATAATAAAATTTAGGTGAAGGAAAAGTTCCTTCTCTTAATTTTTTTGTTGTTTTTTCTTTTCCATACGGATGCGTATCTGAAGGGGCAACTCTGGAAGTACTGGTTTAGTTTGGGTCTTAAAGCTGAGTAATGCTAAATGCTTTGTGTAAGTTGCGAAGCATCTTCAAATTACTCTGAAATCAGTAAGAGCTTAGGATATTCTGATTTATGGGGTCAGAGCTCTGATGGAGTAAAGGATCAATGTTGGAAGATGATCTCCAGCTGACTGTGATAGGTATTTCAGATGTGAATATCTGTGGGATTTGGCACTTAATAAAATTACTAATGCGACTAGGTGTTGCTTGTACTTTTACTGGTATAAACTTTTGCTGTGGGAGGATGCGTTGGTGCAGAACTACTGCAGTGAGCTCTCTGCCAGCACTGCGTACTCTGCCTGCTGATGGTGCTGCTTCACAGGTAACGTGGCTTTGTTTTTTTCCTAAAAGCGTAGGCTTTTAAGAGAGTTATCACTAGATTTATTCATGTCCTTAGCTATAGTAACCCCCTAATATTTTCACACACATGTTTATCCAAATATACATGCCTAATATTATATGTGCATCTCTTCATTTCCTTTTTCTAATTTGAGTCAAAACTAATTGCGAATGGCAGCTTATCCTCCTTTGCAGCATTGGCCCTGTGCAGATTTATGCAGTCTATTTGCTCTGTATTTTCAAACCAGTAAGCCTATCAGGAACACAAGGTGGCAACTACATCCATAGCATTTCACTTAATGCCATGCTGATGACTTGTGCTCGCTGGAAGCAATGAAAGCTCTTTTGAGAGCAACACAAGGTGCCTGGACCTGTCCAGCCCATCCATTCTTTCATTTCCAAGCACTTTGGTTTTAGACATTTGCAGACACAAATAATATCAGCAAGAAGGTGGAAACAGTTGGGGTGTAGCGTGTGGTGCATATCTAGTGCCTAATGGAGTCCGGAGAGCACTCCAGGCAACAGCCTGTGGCTCTACCACCGTACTGCTGAGGTGCTGCTGGCTCTTGGTGTCAGCCAGATGGTTCAGTGATGGTCTTTTCCTTCAACAAGCACAGCTTGCTTGCTGTTTTTAATATATACTTCCCTTGTGGTATTGAATCTGCACTGTTTTTGGTAGCCAGCAGTTGGTTTTTGTTTGCTTTGTTGTTGGTTGGTTGGGTTTGGTTTGGTATTTTTATTTTTTCTTGGAAAAAGACTTTTGCTCCATGTATGCTTTTTGCCTCACAGCCAATCTGCTGCGATGTGCCTCAGGCAGAGGTATGCTTGGGTCTCATGCAAGAATTTGAGTTGATGCTAAGTGCTTAGCCTTTTTTTATGTTTTATATCTGTGCAGCTAGCTTCTATTTGTAACTTATAGCTGAGGTATGAACATATTGCCTGAGGCTCCAAAGAAGTATTGTGTGTTTGCTCCAGGTGTTCTCAGTTATTAGATTTCTCCAGGCCAGGGTCTGTTTTCTAGTCTTTAGGCATAGAAGCATTCCATAACACCTCCATATGGCTAACCTGTCTTACCCTGCAGACCAGGGAGCTGTGTCCAAGCCACTGGCCAGACATGACCACTGGCTTGCACTGACCTCCAAACCTTGCCCATGCAGTGCTGGCTGGCGTATCCCAAGACTCGAGGTCATGCTAGTGGTATGGCACTGTGAATGACTGTACCCCTGGGTTCACGTTCCAGCTCTGATTAGTTTATTTGTACAGGTGCAACTCTCATGGAGTTCTGAAGAGGTTGAGATCAGCTGAGATTTGGGGGAGAATAGCTCACTGGCTTTTATTTTGCAGAAACTTGAGAAAGTATTGTTCAGTCTTCAGTGGAAGGTGGTATATATAGGTTGTGCATCTTGCTTTTGTTCTAGCATGTTGTATTTCAGGGCAACTGGTCTGGATTTGGAGCAGTGGCTACACATAATCACACAGCAAATATATATATATATATTTGCTAATTTAATCAGATTAATGTGAGAAGAATTAATACTTCCGTTGAATACTGCTGAAATATTTTTCTCATGCATTTAATGAGAATATTAAACAGGCTTATAGAACACAACCAAAAAAGAAAAATTAAGTAATGAATTGTAAAAAGCAGTGGGATATGGGGAGCTCATTTTTTATCTTACTGCTGTTGTGAGCTTTCATGTTTTGCTGTTGAAGTGCTGAACTCCATTACAGAGGGAAAAACATGAGGTCATGGCTGCCTCCTGTAGCTGCTGTTGCCTTTCAAGTGATGGCCAGATGGTGGCTGTAGGTCATGAAGTGAACTGAAGCAAGAAACTATTAAATAATTTGTCATCATATCAAAAACGAACTAAACAGCTGAATCATGGTCATATAAGTGTGCTCTGTTTGGGGCTACATAAAGATTTATTCTCTTCAGCTTCTTCTGAGTTTTTAAGTGCACTTCATACATTGGGTATGAAGAAAAAAAACGCCTTCTGGGTGCTGATCTCTCACATTTAACTCTTGTAGTTCGCTTACCTGTAAGTAAAGTACTTACCTCCCCCATGGCTGTTCTCATTTGTGGGAGTGCCTGGGCTGCTGGAAGTACAGCTCAGTGCCCAGCCTTGCATGATGGAGCACTTCATAGCTACGGTGCCAGGGAACAGGCTGTGCCTTCTGTAGGTCTGGCTTAGTTTAGCTTTTCCTGTACACAGAAAACATGTTTGAAAGCCTCTAAGTTCATAGTCATTGAATTGTCAGAAAATTTCCATTATAATTGCTTCTGTCTGCACAACAGAAAAATTTGCAGCTGGATGTGTATGTGAGTGCTCCAAGTGATGAAGGACCTGAGTTTTGAGAAGTGCTTATTCACAATATAATATTGCCACTCTCAGCAATAGGCGTTTATTTGTGTCATGCCCAAGCCCTCCAAAATTCATGCCCAAAGAAAGAGCATCTAGAGGCAGTCCTTTGTTACAGTCTTTATGACAGCTTCATACTCTGTTTACCCTCTGACGGAACACGAATGGACCAGCTGAAGTCTGCTGGGAGCCAGGACCTCACTCACCCTTTGGAATACAATAAGGAGCAAGTTCACACACTGCAGAAGGAAAAAGTTATGCATAGCAAATTCAAAGGAACAGCTAGAGTCACTGGAGAAAGCGTGAAATCAGAGGAAACACAAGTAAGCTGTCTTCTGTGAAATAAATATGCTGTTCTCTTCAATGAATATCTTTCTGTGCAGGCATCTTATGGTAATACCTGAATCCTTCCATTTGTCACAGGTGGATGATTATTCATGCTACTTCTGGAAGATGGTTGTGTGTACAGTAAAGATATTTTTGTGATAATAGAACATTGCTTTGGTCTGTGTTTTAAATGTACATCCTGCTATCTTTATATAAGAGAAAAAATATGTTGAAGTGCACGATCTATTTTGTACAGAAGGGAGCAAGGTCCCTCTATTCCTTGTACTTCTTTCTTTACACTGGCTTTTACAGCTCTGAGCTGACTCCTGAAATTTTTCTGTCTTCTGCCATAGCCTACTTTACATCTTTTTGATATCAAATGTCATAGTGACAGGGGCCATTACTCTCCATTCTCACCCCCAAGCTGAATTTTTTTTTCATTTAAAAAAAAAAGACAAACTATTCTGACCTTTGGTTTTGAGGTGCTTTGTTGATACCTCATAGGGTATCTAACAGTCTAATCTGTGTAATCACATACCTGATTAATTTATTGTGGTTTCTTCTAAATTCCTTTAGGGGAATTCCATCTGCTTCAATCCTTTATTTCATCTTTCTAAGTGAAAAGTAATCTCTGAATATCAGTGGCTACTGGCCCTAGCAAAAACAGCTATATATAATACGATTTTAAGTCATTTTCTAGAAGAATCACTGATAAAGAGAAGAAAAAGATGGTGAGCCCTGTGAGACAGTGATAAAGGAGATGGGGGCTCCTAAAAGCAATATCCTTATAGGATAAAACAGTAGACAATGATCATGCTCAGAAATGTCTGGAACTATGTTCTGCTGCAAAAGAATATCTACACCAAAGTGAAGGATATCTAAACAAACTAATGCACTTGACAGGCAATAGAAAATTTCAGTGATTTTTCTTGACCAGGAAAGTTTCTGAACAGCAAGAAATCCACCCCAAAATGCATCACATTTCATCACTTCCATGTGTCTGAACTCAGCTGAATATCCCCTGCTGTTTGTAAGGACCATTTAACTAATCATGTGACCTTGCCATGACACGAAGTTTTGATGAACTGCTATTCTTACCATTAAAACACACTTTGTCTTTGCCTTTTTTTTTTGGAAACATAGACATTTAATGGTGTTTCTTTGCATCATTAATTTGCATCTCCTGATTTTCCTTCACACAACAAGGACCTCTCACTGTTACCTTTGTAAGAGTTTGCTTTTTTTCTAAATATAGGAGTTCGCAATTTTTTTTAAGATTTTTTTCAAATGTGGTGTTTCTATATTGCAGACCTTTGAGCAGAACAAAAGACTTCATGGCTCCTTCTGCATGTGTAAGGTGGGAATGCCTAGTCTCGAGCAGGCAATGACATGACACTTTTTTTCCTTCTGGTAGATATTAAAGCAGTAGATTGCGGGGACTGCAGGAGGAGCTCAGGAGAAATGAGACCTGCTGGAACACTGCCTATGGCAAGCTAAGAGACCAGGCTGAAATGCTGACTAGACAGAACATGGAGCTTCGAGATAAGCACAGAGTTTCAGAACATCAGAGGCTGAAAGCAGAAACAAAATGAGCTGTGAATCTTGTGGACAGAAGACCGGAGTCTCCGGTACTGAAAGACACTGTGTGTTTAATACTATCTGAATAATTTAGGTTTAGCTTTTCTTTTGGGCAGGCATGCATGAATACCGTCACTCCACTCCTGCCATGCTTAGCCTGAAGGGGAGAAAAATCAGGTCTGTATTAAGCCATGTTTAAACACATTCTTTGCATGGTCCTCTTCCATTTGGCCTTAGCCATGAGGTGGGTACCTCTACAAGGCAATTCCAGTAGCCTGTCTCACACTTGCATAAGGGCAGATGGTGCCTGTCTCCCTCGTCTAACTATGGAGGGAATCTAGGTAACTAATGTACATTCAGCACATAACTCAGACAACTGACGTCTCCTAAAGTTAATTTTAATTTTCATGTATGTCATTTACCTTTTTATAAAACAGTTTTTTAACCAGATGCAGGCTGGTTTCTAGCAATAAATATGGTGGGACCTTTTAGTAAACCTCATTTCAGTTATTACTTAGTGCAGTAAACTTTCTAGGAAGAGAACACTGTCAGTGGCCTGCCCTGCAAAAGCACAAATTGGACTCCTGATTGGAAGTTACACTGGGCTGGAGCAGGAAAGACAATCAAGGTAGAAAACGTAACTGGCTAGTATAAATGTCTCTGCTCATCTCCTGAAATCAAAGATATTTAATCATTTTAACAGATTCTATTGTCCTTTCCTGTTAATATCTCATTTGTTTAATATACCTGTAGGGTTACTTGTTACCTTACTATGTAACTATGTAACTTCATTTCAGGGATTTAAAAGAAGGGAGAAGAATCCCATTACCCCCCCCACACACACACACACACACAGGAGACAAACATTTAGTTTCCCCAAGACTTGCTCAGACGAGAATCCAAAACACAGAGGTCTGGTTTGAGTGGACCATTTCATTTCCCTGTGTATTCAAGAGAAAAAATGTGCCTTTAACGAGGGATTAATTTCATCCTATGTGAGTTGAGGTGACTGGAACAGATAATTATCTTCTAAATAGTGCAGTGGTAAGATGAAACCTATTTTTCCACAGACAGCCTGCACCTAGGAGAAAATCAAGTTTAGCCCTTTAATCCTAGGTATTTCCCTAATTTGCAAATCTAATTTCTAGTAATGTATCTTTAAAAGATGTTAGGCACAGCAATTAGTCTGTCCCTTGCTTGATGGAGTGAAGACGTTTTGGTCTCTCTTTTTATTTGATTTTAACGCACTCATTAGTGAGATTTTCCACCTAACACTATTAAGTTCCTTTGAAAATGCCATTTCAAGTCATGTTTCACTTTATTTTTAATTTTCTCAAACATACGTGTTAGTATGACTCATTCTTTTACAGATAATGAGGGTCAGGAAAAAAAAAAGATCAGTCGTGCCGAATGAAAAGATTTTAAAGTTGCAATAAAAGTAAGGATAAGAAAAAGCTATTTGACTTCTGTTGCTAGCCAGAATCCTATATCATTTCTACTGCTTTGGCGCATTTGATATTGTAGAACTACTGCTCAAACCTCTGAAGATTTTTGTCGTGTGAGAGTAATATTAGGATGCTGTACGTAAAGATGCTAGGATGCTATATATAAGGATTGTTGTATCCGATGTTGGGGAGTTTCAGTCCTTAGCAGAATGAGACGTGGAATTTCATTCATCGTGCTGAAATATGTATGGTTTAGGTATCAATCCTGAGCCATGCTGGTCCTGGGATTTTCATACTGAGAGACTAGCACTCCGCATTGGTAAGTTACCTACTGCTCAGGTATAGCTGAGTAATGGCTATCATTGAACATAGATTACATTGTTTTTATTAAAACAGAAAACCTGTTGGTTTGAGAGTTATTTGATTGTACTAGCTGTGACTTGAGCTTAAAATTATATGTATAACAAATTCTCTGTTAGGTTGCAGAAGCTATTCTGCGAGAGTCAGCATCTTCATCCAAACAAGAAGATCACGGAGAGATAAACACAAGAGCCCCATCATCTCGCATGTGGGGACAAAGGTAGCTTTGCAGAAACACTCGTTCAAAGATGTAAATAGCAAACTATTCATTTCTACTGCCAGTAGGCACATTTCCACAGCTTCAAGTATTTATTTAAGGCAATGTTCTTTGGAATCAAAATTTGAAAGTGTCTGTATATGCATGTTTGGGTTTTCTTGTAGTGGTCTTGTGCTGTGATTCAGCATGACTTTGCTTCTGGTCTTGCAGTAGCAAGAGGCAAGTCTTGTTTTTCCGTTTCCAGATCTACTTGAATTGCCTGTTGTTTATGGATATGCTTTGAATTCATTGTACCTGCTACTTCAGAGATTGCTTTTACAGAGAACTGCAATACCTTGCCTTGACAAATCATAACTCCAGTATTTTGTCAGTTAAGTCCTTGACAATGAGGACCAGCGGCTTTCTGCCCGATAAAATCAGTGGGAAAATCACTAGTTTTTTCAAGCTGTGACAAGTTAACTCAGTATGTCAAGTGAAATTCTTGTTTCTGGTTGATATTTATGACTCCTCTTCCATAGCCAGCTTACAACATTGCTTAACACATCGTAATGTTTAGAGTATATAGATATCTACATATCTCACATTTTTCTTTTTCTTGGCTTCATATTTCATGCATTTCATTATGGGCATCTTGATTATTACAAGTCTTCCTTCTTCCTTTTGTTAACATTCAGCTGAAATCTGTGCTTTGTTCAAGTGAACACTTTCTCTGACTTCCCTCATATTTATTGGAAATTAGTCTTCTGCTTCCATTGGATAGAGCAAAAATTATCTCAGATCAGCCGATGCACTGCTCTCTCTACCTATTTATGGACAGAAATGAAATTTAAAATATGTCAGGTGAGAAAGGAGGCAACTATTCCACTCTAGTGATAATGAGAGTGTGTGGCTTGAAAGTCACCAGACAGACCAGGCTTTAGTGAATCCCGCATGGTACCAGATATGAAAAGATTCATGATGTATGAATCATGAGAACACTTTTAAGCTGAGTATGCTTAAGTGGGCAGAATCAGTTGTGTGAAATAGTAACTTCAGATATGATGCTGACATTAAGTGTCTGCCTTTAAGGCTGGCCCTATTTCTAAATAATATATGCTACTTATAAGTCACAAGTTGGAGAGTTTAACTGTAGGAAAATGTCTTATTTGTTCTGTACTGATGATGGATCTTCCCAGCCCCTTCTACAGCCAGGATCTCTCCATTGCCTAGTGCTGCAGTGGGCAGTTATAAACCAGCCAAGTGCTGTAGGATAGACTATCTGCAGCTAAGGTGGGCAATAAAGTCAAAAAGCTTTGGTAGCTTTCCCTAGAAGCTTTCAAAGTATGAAAGTATATTTCATCTGAACATCTCAAGCACTCTTGCGAAATGAGTTAAATCCTGAAATGTTTATTTTATACAGGGACTCACTGTGATCTATTGAGTTAGTTTCTCTCCTGTGGCACTCAGCCATGTGCAAAAAGAAAACGGGGCTTCAAATGGGGAGAATGGGGAAGCTGAGGACAGCAGGCTCCTGGGCTTGTCATTATCTGGGCTTTCACCATCCAACCAGCATTGGATCCAATCCAACTGGAATCCAGCACAAGCATGAGCTAGACTGGTGGGCATACTGCCCAGACATCCTGAGTGAACTCTGAAATGTCTGACAGAGACACGTGTTCTCTTTCTGATCTGATGGCAGAGGAAGGCCTTGCAGTGAACTATGTGAATGAAGAATTGGAGGCTCAGGGAAATGGATGGAGCATTAAACAGGAGCCCCAAATCTATGGCATAGTGATAGATCTGAACATGGTGACTGCTGTCTTGTTAGCAGATGGATGTTTTCAATGAGAGATCCTGTAAATTTGGACAGCTCTAAACAGCTCTAAATTTTGGATATAGATGAAACAAACATTCATGCTGTTTTTCTGTGTAGAATTGAGATACCGTGCATGAGAGAAAAACAAAATAGATGGGATCACCCTGACTAACTGAAGCAGAGATATATGCCACAGAGACGTGTGGCAAGCTTTGTAAGATACTTAAGGAGAATCCCCTAGCTAGGGATAGTGAGTTTCCTCAGATGTAACCAAAAAGGCAAAACAACACTTAACATCTGATGTATTTCTGTCAAAGCTAATAGAATTTAAGGATATGTATAGAAATGTTTGGGGAGCAAGTCTGAATAATGACTGGTACAGGTTAAAGAACCAGATTTTGGGAGGGCATGATATTATGAAAAAAAAAAACATATCTGAGAGAAGTATGCCACTTGCTCTACATCTCTGAAAAAGGTATATTCTGTTTGCCTATAATTCTTTTACTAACAATGAATCCTGTTTGTACTGTAGTGTGATCTAATTGGTGAGGAAATGGCCACTTCAAGCCAATCAAGCCAAACTTCAGAGAGACAAGAAAAATGTCCATTTTAACTGCATGTCATTAATGATTCTTTCAGAATGAGGCTTGAATGATGTATAGGTTGGCTAAAATGGTGAACACTTGGAATTCTCTCCGAATTTCTGAATGCATCACATTAAAAATTTGGCAGAAACAAGTTGCTAGTTTCCTGCCAGACACGCAGCTATAGGTGAACGTTAGTGACTTCAAAGAGAAAGCAGTTATTCATTTGTACAGGGGAGAGTTTTACTGAAAGGTGTACCAATATCACTTTTTAAAGGTCCTGTTGGAAAAGTGTCAACTAAGGTCTAATGTTCTTACTTCCAATCCTACTAGATGAACTTGCTGTCTAATTTTGTCATGGATTTTGATGACCTTTGAACATATTAATTCCTTGTCTATGAATATTCTTCCTGAGAACTGACTAATTATGAGGCAGGGAAGTATGACTTCTGAGAACATGTAGACAGCCTTTTGTAGCTTTTGAGTTTTCACTGCTTTATTCATGAGGATTTGTTGATTTCTCACACTTTTTTGATCTGTTAGTCAAGGTCTGGGAATGAAAATTCCACACGACACAAATTGTGATATTTGGAGGTTATGGAAGATCTTTCTTTATGGGATTTGACAGTGAGAGCTTCCTGGGACAATTTGGTTTGTATCACAGAATTATAGGTATTGACATCTTGAGGGAAAAACTCATTAGAAAATTTAAAGGATTACTGTTGTGCATGGGGATCCAGGAGAACATCATATTTTTAAAGTTTGTCTTCTGTACAACGACCCTGAGTAACAGCATCTCCTGCTCTCTGCTGCCTTCCTCACAGCATAGATGTACAGGACTAGAACAAAGCTCCGGAGGTCACCTGGTCCTTCCTTTTGCTGACAGCAGGATCAGTGTCACTGACAGTTATTTAATCTGTGCTTCACCAGCTCCCATGAGAATGATCCAAAATGAGCTGGCATCTTCTGCTGCCTAGCTATTCTTTAAGTTAGAAAATTCATAGCTAAACTCCCATTTCCTTTGTTGTCACAGCTGATTAATTTTCATTCTGTTTTCAATGGAAATAGGAAATAACCGATGTATTTTGTGCATGCTGGAGGGCTGTTTCCTTCTTCAGTCCCTGCAAACTGTTTGTATCATTTACTGGTGATCCCTGTGTTTAAAAAGAAGAAAAATGACATTACTTATTTAGATAATTTGATGATTTTTCTTGTGAAAAGTGGTGGAGTTGAGAGACTCTTTACGAAGAAACTGATCACAAGTACTTGTCTCTTAAAAAGTGTAAAGCTGAATTGCAGTGGTTGCTTGAGTTATGGTGATTGTTATGATTTATGAAATGTTCTCTGAGACTGACATCCAGTTTTATGAGAAAGACCACAGGTAACTCACTAAGCCTGTCCTGATTCCTCTGACGTTCTTGTTTTAAAAACAGGTATGCTAGTATATAACTTAAAAATTTGCAATCTATCCTATGCATAAAAAAAAACAAAACGAAATCAACAGTTTTTACAATGACATACATAGCAATGTGGAGTACTTTTACTAACACTGTTCTGAATAGAAGCTCTCTCTACAGAACTGGTTGTTGTTTAGATACATAGTGTACAAAACTCACCGTGTTCATGGAAATCTCTCTTCCTTCTCTCTGACTTCATCTTACTCATTCACTTCTTCAGTCCAATAGTTCATCCTACTTCATGAGCTCATTAGTTCTGTAAGTTTAAAAACAGTGAGCAAGTGCTGCTCTTATATTTTAAGCTAGAATATTTGTCCCTTGGCTAAGGAACATCATCCATTGCATTGCATCAGTAAATGTTTGATTTCTGAACAAAGGACACTTTTAAGTAGCTCATGAGGCTTTGTATTCTAAAACAGACTTCCTAGACAACTCTGTGTTAAAATCTTGCCATAAAGTATTTTCTATTTACCACTCTTATGAAGGTAGTTCTTTTAAAGCTCCAATTACTGTAGTCTTTCTATAATACACCACAGCAAAGCAAAGAAAAAAACTGCTGCCACATATTAGTGTCTGGCGGAAGCTGATGAAAATTTGAGCTGCTGTGACCCTGTTGACACTTTCTGATGATGGGTGAGATGATTCAAAACTAACCAGGCAGAAGAAAGCAGCTCATTTTTTGCCTGACTCTACTTACTGAACCAGCTCAGTCCTACTCTTTGGTTCCTGGTGCAGTACAAGGGAGGGGCTGGAAATGTGCAGCTGGGGATAGAGGGAGAGGAGTGAGACTTAAGCAATCTGGGCTGAGGTTGGCTTGAGCTGCTGTGAAACTGCACCCTTGGGTTTTCAAGTTCTGTTCAATCTGTAAAAGTTTCAGTCTTAATATTTTTAGCAATAAAATGATGGCTTAGATCTTTCCTTCTTGCAGTCTGCAATTTCTGAATTATATCTCTTCATCAAAAATAGCTTTGAATGTCTTTAGTACTAAAGTCATTTGTCTTGAGCTGAAGGCCCAATCATATTTTGACACTGCCTATTCACTTGTAATTAAAATCATGTTTATATTTGGAGAATTCACGCATATTCACAGAATGTCTGCAAAAACATCTCCAAGTTTAAAATAGAAATCATATTCCTTTAGCAGTGAGTTCTATTCATTCCTGTATCTTTTAGCATTGTTGTCTGAAAGAGCTGATCAGTGGCCTATTTCCTGCTCAGAGCTGTTTTATGCTTGGGGGAAAAGATTTGGCCACTTACAATTCTCCAGCTTTCTGTTGTACAGACAGGTCCTCTTTATTTGTTCTTTCCTTGCACGTATATCCATTAAATTGTAATGTCATTTATTAATATAAATATGGTGAGATCACCATCCACAACAACAAATTTCCTGGATTTTATTGATCCAATAGAGAAAATTTTGCAGCCATCATGGAAAAATGGACATAGTGACCGTTTTTGGAGAAGGAATTGTATTGTCTCTCTGTTTGCAACTTTGCTAGTGCTACATCCCTTGAACAGTCATTCACGGAGCTGGGCAAATTAAGCTGATGGCAAATGTGTTTTTTCCATGGACTACTTAACACTCATCTTCCCAAGCAGCCACTGTCCAGTGTGTAACATTTCAAATTGAGAGGCCACGTAGGCTAAGTCATTGATTTAGATAACTCTTTGATCACTGTTTGCTTCTTCCCTCATATACATTCTAAACCTCGTGCCCTGTCCACATTTATCTGAATGTTTTTGTTTCTGACCATCACCTGCCCACTCCTTTAGTTATTCAATGGCTCAGTACTTTAGAGATTCTTCTGCTATCTGTTCTGATAGGCGCACACATCTTCCCTTGCCATTCCTGGGACTGCTTTAGGAATGTGAACATTGTGACCATACTGTCTGTACTGGCAGGAATCTCTGTGTTAGGCGCAGGACTTTCAAAGGTCTGACTTGAGAGTGCAACCTCAGTTTTCCTGTTATGCCAACATAATGCTTACTTTGCAGGTCTTGGCCCCTGGCAATTGTTCTGTCAATCCAATATCTCTTATGCTGGTTATGCCAGGAATATTTTATGTTTCCTGTGTGATCTGATTTAATGTCTCTGAGAAAAACTGGGGAAGTGATGTTGTGTAATTGGGATCTTCCTAGTCAACTATCTGCTATCGTATGTTTGAAACTCTTGACTTCTCTTTTCCCTTCAGTGGCTTACATCTGTTTTAGGGTCCTATGGGGCTTGCATCAGCCTTGATTGATGGGAAGATAATGAGAGCAAGATTAAAAAGGGTGGCCATCTGGCAAGTAAAAATGAACTCTCACGTAATTTACTGGATCAGCTCAGTCATGGTATCCCAGGGAAGGATATATTTGTCTGTGATTGGCAGGGTGTTGGACTGAGGGACAGGAGCCTGAAAGCAGCTGTTGGTTTTGCGATGTGCCCTGTGCATTATCATTAACTTGCACCACTGTCCAAGTAGAGAGAACTGTGGGAAGCAAGCTAAGAGCCCAAATAGAGAATTATGTATAAAATATGCATGTGTATACCCACACACACAAATATACATTTTCCTAAAAGTTTAAAAATTTAATGAGCCACCTGCTGTAAAAGGATTTTAATGCTATGTTTATATCAACTTAATGCAAATGTATTTAAATCTTTTAGGCAACAAAAAACTCTGTGCAAAAGGCTGATCCTTTGAGATTTGTAACAAAGGAACATCAAGAAAAGAAACCATCTAACTGCTCCCTTGGCAGAAGCACAGCACCAACTGGCAGGAGAACACCTCACCAGGGAAGAATGACACCTTTTGAATCAGAAAAAAGTCAGTCAGTGGCAAGGTGTATTTAGGCAGCCTCTATTTTCTGTTCACAGTATTGTTCAGAAGGTGGATTGGGATCATATTTCTCACAAAGCTGCTGCCTAGTCTTCTTGCCCTGGTATTGCACTGGTTTTGCCAGAAATGATCTTAGGGACTGCTCATACATTAATTTATTTGCGCACCTTCAGGCCAGAGTGTGGGTGAACAATTTGAAACCTGCCCCCCTTGCCCTCAGAAAATGTTCACGGCACCAGGCCTCAGGGCACTGCAGGGGTGAGTGGCTCCTGGGGCCTAGGGGCTGGGAGCAGCAGGGGCTCCCCATGGGGCCTGGCAGGGCAGGACCCCAGCTGCCTGGGCCCATCCCGCCACCCGAGCCAGGGAGCAGGGCTGGCTGGGGATAGGAGTCAGAGCCAGGCCAGAATCCCAATTGTACAAGTCCATAGTGATGAGGCAGGTCATGCCAGGAAGTCAGCCTGCTGGTCAGGGTAGGGGTTTGTAGTGATGATGTGCATGGCCAGACACGGGCGTGCCTGTGATATATGGTGTGCCTTGTTGTGACATGGCAACCTAATGAGCACCAAGAGCAAGAGCCACAGCTGAAATGCGGCTCCTAAGAGGAGGAGGGAGGGAGCCCTGTCTGGGGCCTCTTCCAGCTCTTTCACCCAGGCCTTGTTTTTCACAAAAGCCTGAACCAAGACCAAACACAGGCATTGTATCAGTGATCTGGTTTGCGCACAGACAGCTAAACTGCTAAAAAGGAGGAGCACTCTCCGTCTGTGTCACTGATAGCTCCCAAACACAACAGTGTGTCAGAACTTCTCCATGTTATTTCAGGTTGTACGTCAGCCCTCACCTACTGGGAGGAGAACGGATGATAGGAAATCACCTGGAGCTGGCTCATGTCTGAGTATCTTTAAGGGGCCTAGATCATCTTCTTACGTCAAAGGTAAGATCTGTGGGAACTTCCTGTCTGCTTAGAGTCATCTGCAAATGACTTGATCCCCAACCCTTGGCTAGTAGGCAATATGTTGTCACTAAAATTCTCCTGTGACATGTAAAAAAAAAAAAAGTGACAAGTAAAAAAAAAAAAAAAACGTGTATTTGACAAGAGAGGGAGAATAGATTGCACTGTTGTCTGTGATTACATGCTGAATTTGTTGTCCTGGAAGCCCAGAAGGTAGGAGAATGGAGGTGGTCTGCCCTTCTCTTTGGTCCAGGACAAAGCACCTTCAGAGAGGATGGTGCAAGCAAAAAGCATCGGTATAACAAGCAATATGTTGCAAGAATCTGAGAGCTAGCATCTTCCAAAAACAGACAAACAAACAAAAAGCCTTCTGTGGTAGGTGTGGAAACATGATTGGCAATTTTCTTATCCTTTCAATGATCCCTTTTACTTTGCTTTTTCCATAGGCAAGCCTTTGTCCATTTCAGATAGCTCAGGAGACATGCCCCTCTCAAATAAGCACAGCAATAACACTTGCAGCTTTGCACTCTGCAGTAACAGTGAAGAAACACTGGTATAACACTAAGAAACTGTATAAAATAATTCACTGTCTGTGATCTTGGTTTTCATATACAGCATGCTAACTCTGATTTAGCTGGCAACAGTACTCTCCTGGCTTTATTTTCTTGCCTCTACCCATGATGAGCAGAGTCTTTAAAATAATATTGCAATCACTTACAAATAACATAGTAGATTTCTTTATCAAGATATTCCTGCATGAACACTTGACATTAATAGATTTATGTTGCTAGTTAACATTTTAATTTTGGCTCGGGAAGAAGAGACTCTTAATCTTAAAAAGACAGAAAAAAATGCTAGAATCTCAGAATGAAGTGGCTTTTGTGACCATACAGAGAAAAAGTGGTATAACTGCTTATGACAACAACGTACCTACAGGCAATTCTGCTTTTCTGGATGATGAAGCAAAGGTTTGACCAACTTACAGTTCTAGCTCTTATATGATCAGCAACTGTTTTCTTTCCATTTGTGAAATCAAATGGAACACAGTAAGAAAATCTTCCATTCCCATTTCCTTCATGTCCACTATAAAATTCAGAACCTTTAATCTGAGACTAATGCTGGGTTATAATCTCCTGGGGAAAAGAAACAAAAACAAAGAAACACCACCACTAACAACAACAAAAACCTACACCTTCTGTTTTCTAATGAAATTGAAAATGTTTTTATTATGGAGGCTGAAGGAATACTGCATCTGCAAGTGCCTGTCTCCAGCACAAAGCTGAAATAAGCAGGATGACATTTGATTTTTATTTTTTATTTTTTGCTAGTGTTCAAGTGTCATTGCTGACTTCAGAGTCCTCATATCTGTGGCTTTTCCGTCTGTTGCTGGGCATTGCTAGCGTGCTCTGGAGGCAGCACTGTGAAAGTATGCTCTGTCCTTTGGACATACCTTGATATACAGAGGCAAGCAGCAGATACTTCAAACTGCCTTGGCCTATGCATATGAAGTCTGTATTAGAAAGGGAACAGAGAACTGAAGAAAGTTATATTTAGAGGGAAAAGAGACCACTGTGGAAAACACTGAGAATGCTATGCAACGAACACAGAGCTTTGGGGATGGATCTGGCAACTTAAGAGCACAGTGTTTACAGCTTCTTATTGGAGCATATCATTGCCCTGAGGGGAGCAGTACTCCCAGTTTCTTTGGATCCCACAGGTTAAAACATGCCACATCTTCAGACTGTAATTAACATTAATTAGTAACTGTTCTGGATGCCATGTGCCAGTTGTCAATTAACTTAAGGCTCCTTTACGCTGCCAGACAGTGCAAAGACAACTCATTGTAACAGTAAATTGGAGGTGCAGCATCCTGAATAGCCTTTAGTTGCATAGTTAGCATTACATACAGCTAAGAACCATGTAATTTGTTTAGGAAGAGTGGATCTAACTAATACACACACCTCTCTTTGCAAATCAGTAACCCAGTATTAAGAGAATTTTGTTCAATTGTTCATTCTCTATACTTCCTACAGTGCAGTTTCCCCAGAATACACTCTTATTCCCTGATTTTTCGACTTTCTGTATGCTACCTTTTGCTTTTCTAACTGAAGTTAATTGGAGCTAACATGCAGCACTTCTAGTTATGACTAAAAGCTGTTATGACTGTGATGTTTTCATAGATATTGCCTCCAAAATCAATATTATCTAGAAGGTCAATGTTACATCAAAAAAAGAAAAGAAAAGAAAAAAGAAAGAAGAAAATGTGAGGAAGAGGTGAAGGAAAAAATACAGTATTGTGATGGAAAGGTGAGATAAATTAGGGTGCTTGAAGAGCTGCAATCGGTAGGAATCAGTTTCAAGTAGTCACAGAGAACTAAGTCTCAAAAGAAGAGTCCTTTCCTGAAAGTAGAGCTCAAGTGTAAAGTTCACACTATGAATGTCAAGAAATAAATCATATTGACAGGCTGGAAATCAAGTAAACAAATTCTCTCATCTCCCACCTGGATTTGCTCTATGACTTTCACTGAGGCATTTTTGTTTCAGCTGCCTCCTGGAAAATGTTCTAGTAGGGTAGTGATGGTGTTTAGTAATGTAAGATTTAAGGCCGTTCCTTTCTTTCCTTGAAAGTGAATCTAATGTCAGTGAGCTGTGCCAGCTGGACACCACCTGTGGGAGAAGTCTTTTGTTACACACAGCTGGCCACACCTGGAGTAGCTCTAATGCTGAGATGGGCTCTGTGAAAGTTTCTACCAACCACAGTTCCTTCTCAGAGAAGTAGAAAATACAGTATCTGTTGTTTTGATCCTTGAAAGAAACATAATTAAGAAAAAAGTTCATTCTGACTTTTTTACCACTGGATTTGATTCTTAAAATTGATGGGTGGACTAGACTTGTGCAACTAGAGAGAAGTCAAAATGGGGACTGAGTCATTAACTCTCATTTAAACTAAGTGGAATTTGTGTAGCAGTGCCTTTTGTTTTAAGTAAACCCAAAAGTTTAGACCATGTGACTAAGTGCACAGTGCAATTGCTTCTTAAATTCAGACAGGCTTGGTGCAGTGACTACGTCCCTGGGGAGCCTGTTCCAGTGTGCGACCACCCTCTCGGTGAAGAACCTCTTCCTGATGTCCAGCCTAAACCTCCCCTGCCTCAGCTTAACACCGTTCCCACGGGTCCTATCACTGGTGATTGAGGAGAATAGGTCACCTGCCTTTCCACTCCCCCTCGTGAGGAAGTTGTAGACTGCAATGAGGTCTCCCCTCATTTCTTGTTTGTAGAACAGATACTGATGCCATTAATGCCACTCATTTAATAAGTCTTGATCAGTTTTGTAGGGGATCTCTGCATGCAATCACATTCAATTCTGTAGTACTGATTGTCCATATGGGCTTATGTTACTTGGAATAAAATGGTTCTTAATGTATGTCAGCTGTCTGTATTCATACACCAAGTTCGGTCATTTTGGTTCACACAATTCAGAACCTATGTCTGCTGGGTGACTTTTGTGGGATGTGTACTAGCATATATGAAATTGGTAGAGACAGTAACTAACTGAAGTCAGTCGAGGAACAACCTATATGGCTTCACTATTGCCACATGGCTGTATGCCTTGTCTTGCTTAACAGAAAAGAAGGTGATGGGGTGGGAATTTGATCCAAATGCTTGAAGTTAGATCCTTTTGTAAAAAGATAATGTCAGATTTTGATCTCTTTTACACACAAATGAGGCAAAAAATGTACCTGTGCTACACAGAGAGCTTTTGAAATACAAAGGTATAGAGTGGGTTCACTTCAAGCTCCATTTTCATTGGAAGGCAGGGCAGTGTTACCCATTCCCTTTGACTTCATTTACCTTACATGCTCTATGTTTTTGAAGGTAAAAGAGGTGCTTACTGATGGACGTCACATCATCACTTTCCGTAATGGTACTAAAAAAGAGATCAGTGCTGATAAAAGGATGACAATGATTAGATTTTTCAATGGAGATGTAAAGATCATGCCAGATCAGAGAGTGGTGAGTAGCGTTTTTTTGTTGTTGTTGTTTTGTTTGTTTTTAAGGAAAATTAGATGATTAAGTGATTTTTCAAACAAGTTTGTATCATTTATCTTGATATATCATTTCTGGGAGAAATTGGTGAGGAAGGGAGTTGGGTTCGCAACACTGAACAGGGAGGCTGCTCCATCTACAAGGACAAGAATGGGAAGAGGTGAAGGTAACAGTCATAAAGGGACAATAGGGTAGTTGGCCAAGCAGATCAAAGGAAACTGAAGGAAGGCAAAGTGCAGGGGCAGCCTTCTGAAGGAACGACAGTTTACATTTTAGGGTAGGTAGCACAGGGGGTTCTTCACTCTTGGCATTATGTATATATAAATAGTTAATAAGTGTGAGCTAGAGTGGAGATGAGTAAGGTCTTGGCAGCTATGTGAACATTTTAAATTAATAGTGCATGGATTGGAGCTAGAGCTCCCATCCATGGGGAGGTGGGAAGATCACTCTCATGCGTGCACTGTTCTGATGTGTGCTACCAGAGGAAAGTAGCAACTTCTAGACACAGTCAAAAGGAGGGGGTGAACAACAGGAAAAAATTGAAACGCAAACATAACTATTTATAGGTATGGCAGATATGGAAAATGATCTTGAAATGACTTTTTCAAGTTGGCTTATTTTTAAGCACATTGTTATGGTTGAATCTGCTTATGCAAATATTGTGAGCATGCCGCAAACAGTTCACTCTTCTTCCAGATTTATTATTATACAGATGCACAGACAACTCACACTGCTTATCCAGATGACCTGGAGGTGCTGCAGTTCCCTAATAACCAGATAGGTATGCAAAAGCTCATAAATGTGAACTATATGTACAGGAAGATTTTTATTATGAAAGTGGTGTATGAGTCCAACTCCAGAAGATTGTTTTTTTCTTAATTTGCTTTGCCTTTGCATTTGACTTTCAGTACAGTCCATCACTTTACTCTTTTTTTCTCCTACAAAGAAAGATAATGAAGTGTAAATGCATTTCTTCTATTTTTTACCATCTGATTATTTGATTCTTTAATTTCTTTAGCAGTATCGTTTCCACCCTAAATGTCTAAATACATTCCAATGTCTAAAGAAAATTGGATCTAGTTCTGCGTAAAGCATTGTGAAAGAATTCTAAACAGATTTTTTACATCTTGTTTTCCACAGAAAAACATTATCCTGATGGCGCATAAGAAATAGTGATCCCAGATCACACAGTGAAATGCCTCTGTAGTGATGGATTCGAGGAAACTTTTTTCCCAGATGGTACAGTAGCAAAAGTAGAAAAGTAAGTCTCCTGTTAAAGACAAGAACTATGCACTGGGCATGGGTTCAATGATACCAACATGTAAAACTGGTTAATTCTGCATGACTGGGAAATTCACAGATGAAAGGAGAAGGGATTTGGAAGATAACGAGGGTTTTGTTACAATGAGGCACTGAAAATTATTCACTTCCACCTTGAATCACAGGTGACCATTTATCATTGAGGAAGTGACAGTGAAATATTCCTCATTTAGTTCCATGTAACTTTGCATTTACTCTGTACATCTGGCCAGTGCTGCAGAGTAACTTGCAAGAAAAAGGAGAGCCAGTTGTCTGTGTGAACAGTGTAGGTATTGAAGGACTCGGGATGAGGACTCCTGGGCTCTATTCCTAGATTTTTAGCTCACTTTCTGTTCTTGGGCAAGATATTTCAAATATTGTCTCTCTATTCCTCCTTGTAAAATAAAGACAAATAACAATAGGACAGATTTACACATGCCTCTTCTGTGTTTAGGGAACATACTGTTGTGAAAGGGGTTTCCTGTCTGCAAAATGGCTTAAGATCCCTGCATGAAGAATTCATATAAAACGCAGATCTCATCATCCATAGGGTGGATAATACCATTAGGTATTATCCTATGTACAAAAGCACCTTTGTATTGGAATCATATTGTGATAATTGATCTCCAATGATACACCATGTTAATTCTGAAGTGAATTGTAACCTGTGGAAATTTCCACTTTCATTGTGTCATATTAGGCAGCAGCTTAGTAAGACAGATTAATAACAGACAATGCCTTCTGATCGATTTACTTGTGGCTATTGCTTTCAAGAACGGAGATAGAACAGTGGTATTCAGTAACGGCCAGAAGGAGATTCACACTGCGCAGTTCAAGAGGAGGGAGTACCCAGGTGGAACTGTAAAGACCATGTACTGCAATGGCAGACAGGAAACCAAGTACTCCTCTGGATGGATTTGAATCAAAGATGAGGAGGGTAATAACCTAGATAAGAAGTGATTCCTCCCCTCTAAGGGCTGCACTGTACATAAGTGGTTCAACCCATTTTCTCTGGGGTATTTAATCTTTCTCCTCTAAACATGTATTTCAGTTTATAAGACTCTTTCCTTATGCCTCTGATGTTTTTCTGTTCCTGTTAATTAAGATTAGAACACGTGCAATAGTGAAAACCACTATTTCTATTGAAATAAACTAAGGATAGTACTCCTAAACTGTGTTCTATATGAATTACTATCATATGCCACCAATAAAAATATATAAATAGCTTAACAGCTGGAGACTAACTTATCTCTGTGTCCTGGGGTTATGGAGGAAGAGGAAGGATTAGAAGGGCCATGACAATGATCAAGAGACTAAAGTAGCTGTAATATCAGGAGAGGCAAGAAAGCTGGGGCTCTCAGACCTAGAGAAGGCTCAGTGGGTCTTATCAATGTGTATAAATACCTGATGGGAGGGAATAAAGAAGATGATCCTCAGCAATTCTGTGATTAAAAGGCTGAACATAAGGTTATTGTGCCTAGATATAAAGCTTGTGAAAATGTGTGGAATCTGTACAGTTGAAATTTAATTTGGCTCAGTGACTGGTGCTTATTTTGGAAATAACCTTACCTGGATGAAATGTCTCCTGAGCAAGACTTGAAAGAAATGCAGCCATGCTGTCTTTTTGCAACATTAAAATAAATGCCCATAGTACCTCTCATCAAAGTGTTTGTTTCATGATACTGATCACACTTTCCCTTGATTTCCTGTTAGTTACAGAAGTGACTTCAAGTAGGGATCACAACATAAGAACCTCCACTACAAAGCTTCTTTGGAGTAAAACATTCCAGTATGCATCAAACCTTAGCAGGAGCTGTGTGTTAGGCCAAAACCCGAGCAGTTAAGTGAACAGTCATCCCTCTAGATCTCCCTCCCAACCTAAATTATTGAGTAATGATACGATCCTAATTTAAGAATTCTGCCTAGCACACTTGAAAACAAATTGTAATGTTTATTCCATCCTGGTCATTATTCCAGATGAAACAGATGCTGCTTCTTTCTCTAGAAGTCTTTCCTCAGACCTCCTTTGTGTTGCTTTGTTTTTTAATTAACCTCTCCCACTACTGCCTCTATTTTTCCAGTAGAGTAAAAATATTTCTGGTCAGTGAATCTCTACAGCTTCAAGGCTCTTTGGATTAAACTTAATTCCTAGGGGGATTAATCATTTATCAGATGCCGCTTTCAACTGCCTTCCCAGTAGACTGCCTGTCCATCATCTGTCTTGAATTCTTACAAAGCACTGAAGCATTGCCCCTGTAGAGCTCAGCTCATTACCTGCCCAGTGACTGAGAAGACCAATTATCTCCTCATGCCCTTCAAATTCCTGCAGCAACAAAAACACTTTCAAAGCATGCTGCTTTAGCCTCTTCTCATAGCTATAGTGCAAAATAATTGCAAGATTATGGAGTTGCTCTTTTTTCTCTTCAGTTTCCAGTGGACCAGACTACCAGCAAATCACCATTCAAACTATAGATCATCTTTGGAAGAAATAGATTGAACAGAGAAAGCAGTGTTGTTAGTACTGATCATACACATGCTGTAGTTTAGGAATTATGATGTTTTAAACTTCCATGTAGTTTGATGTCAGCTGGTGTTATAATGAAATTGCAGTTTTTCCTTTACTCCTTTATAACAAAGGAGCAATTATAAACTTGTGCTTTTTACTGCTGAAACATTCATTTTGTGTTTTGTAAAAGGAAAGACTTAAAAAATCCAAGAGATCATTCTTCTCTGTGTTTCACCATGAATTTTAGTTCAGTGCTGCTTTATTCTGACTAAAAAAATACACATTTTTGTGTTTTGTCTTTTCTTTCTCAATTAACAATCATGAAAACAGTGAATGTGATTAATGTTTTCAGATTGGTTGGGAAAATACATGTTTCTAAAGGACAAGTGCTTTTATTCCCAGGAATTTCTTTTAACAAAAGATCCCTGTTCTCCACTTAATATTGCTGACGTCCTCTTTGTTTCTATAGTAGTACAAAAACTTGCCTTGTTATTTGCCTACTGTTGTTTGTTTTACACTTGCCTACTTCACAAAAGCCAGCTTACTATGATTTTTGTTCTGGAAGGTGTATAGTGAGCACACTTTTATGAAACCTTCAGGAAGATGGAACACGGTTGGGAAACCCCACTTCTCTCCATAGGTTTTCTGTCATTAGATGAAGCATGCTATAGCCACTATTTGGCCTCAGTTTTGAGACAAATTTATAATATACTGTAGGTAACTTCTGAACAGAGTTACTTTCCTTTCAGACAGCTGGGGGCAGCAAAGGTGTACAAGGGAAGCATAGTAATTTGACAATTTCAAATGCTTCAGTTCAGTGTTAGTATTTTCCATGCTCAGTTGAAAAGTTTTATTGCAAGCAAAACAAAGCAGCCTAACTGCTGTACCCCTCAAGTGGCTAATTCTGAGTCTGTGAGACAGAGATTTGATCCGGATCTCTAAACAGTATACTTGCAGTTTATATCCTGCCCTCCATTATCAGATTTCTGTCTTACATTGGGAAGCCTATTTTTTTTCTTACTCACGCAGTCTACAAGGCCTTGTTTATCAAGAGTTTATCCGAAAAAAATACTGGAGCACTATATATTTAAACTTACTTTCCGTAAGAATTTCTACAGAGTCCTACAGGTCATAAAATGAAAGTTGTTTCATACAATACAAAATTAACCTGTGGAAATGAATGTCCTCACTGGGTTTTCAAAAATGTGATAGTTTTGTGTCAGTCATATCACCTGCACCTTTGTAAACTGAGGGCATGTTGAATGCCCCCCCCCCCCCGTGTAAGCTGACCAGCTTTTTCAAATTGTAAGGCCCTCTTAGCCAAGAAAAGAAAAGAAGCAAAGATCTCTAATATAATAATAAACAAAGACTGGCGTCTCTGAGGATGTTTTGAGAAATGCAATTCTCCATTTTTATTTGTGGATTACTTTAAAGAATTATTCAGTGCTTTCATTTTCAAAAATAATCTCTGATGGTAATTGCTAAATTACAATTTTTGGATTGTGTATGGTTTTGAGATCTCTCTCTTTCTAAAACAATTTCAGTATATATCAACCTCCTTCAAGCTAACGATGTCATTTATGGTATGTCTATATAACCTAATGTCATGAAATTAAACAGAAGTTAAATAGCCTACCCCCTTCTTTGTATTCTGCTGTTTTGACAGCAACTGTTTGCTCACTAATTTGTTTATTTCCTTTATGATGCTCTTTACATCTGTTCCATCCCTGGAAGCTTGAAGTGCAGCTTCATTGAAAGGAAAAATAAGGACAAAGTCTCCTACCCGGCGGATAGGCCTCTGGTCTTTATCTGAGAGGAAATAGGGATGTGTGCTTATCTTGCAGTTGTGGAAATTAGGTGTAGGTAACCAGTGACTGAGCTGGGCAGAACTGCATGGGTAATGTACAGCTGGGAGTTTGTTTTTATCTTCAGTTTTTGCTTGTGAGGATGTTTTTGGCCTGTTCATCTTTTCCCGCAGCTGGGAAGTCAGTGTTTTCCTTGGATGTGCTCTGACAGTTTTCTTGGTCAGGGAAGCCACCTTATGAATTGATCCTCTTGCAGCCTGCAGGGCAGGTTGTACTGGAGAAGCAGAACTAGATGTAGCCACTTTCCAGCAAGTGAGTAAGCCAGGATCCTCCTCTGGGGTGCTCAGACCAGCTGTTCTCCAGGGCACCCGCCTTCTGACAGCTTTTGACCCAGTCATTTCATTCTGCCTGAGAGTGTCAATCTCCTTGTAGTTCAGCAGTTCAACAATATCATGAAGAAGTCGTCTTTTCACAGTGTCATCAATGGAACAGTCTAAGCACAAGGCCGGATTGTAGTTGACTTCTAAAAGCCACGGCTTGAATTCGTCATCAATCAGGATGTCAAAGCCAAAGAGCTCAAAGCAATTGGAAGCCACTGGTAAAGGGGTTACAGCAAGCAAGGTGAGAATCACTATGTTATTGATCTTCTGCCACAGAAGCAGGTCATCGACCCCAAAAATTCGAAGGTAAGAACGAAATTTGCTGAATGTCCATTTGCAGCCACAGCCAATCCCTTCTTTATATTTTTTATAGGAAGCTCCATATTTGTTGATGCTGGTGTTCGTTAGGTGGGCATAGACATTGTCCAGAGAACCGAGGTCAAACTTCTCAGTCGCAAACCTCACCAGTCCTTCTTCGTAAGTGTAAATGGTAAGGGGACAAAAACTGGTGACACACACATAGAGGCGAAGATCCAATTTATAACCTGAAATGAGTAAGGGGTTGCTAATGTACTTCTGCACAATGACTGTACAGTCATATACCAAGTCTTTAATGTCTTGGAAAATGAGTATGCCCCTTCCACGGGAGAGATCCACAGGCTTGCAAATCCAGTAGCTAGGTCTTCTGCCTACTGACTGTCTCTCCTTGCTGTATTCAGCTATAAATTTGACATAGTCATTGGGCATAATGAATGCCACTGGACTAAATTCATACAGAGCTGATCCGTATGCTCCTTTCATACGTTTCAGATGCCTTGCCAAATAGTCTTTTCTGGTTATTCTGACAGCTTCTGGGTAGTGGTTGAGTCTCTGCCACGGTTTGATGCTGTGGTGGTCTGTCATACGAAAAGGTGAGTTCCGCCAGTACAAGTTCCAGTCTGTGTCATCTTGCTCTTTTTGATCAAATTCAGTCCAGCCACGTTCCAGTAAAACCTCACGGACTATTGCAGGGGCATTCTCATGGAGACGGAACACGAGAGGCTTCAAGATATCTCGTCTATCATAGACATCTGCCATCACTTCCATCTTACTAGCTGAAAGAAAACAGAATTGTCAGGAAGCAAGCAATGCCACAGATTGTGCTAGCAGTCATCAGCCTCACTGTATTCTTAATGCACGTCACTCTGTGTGTTCTCAAAGCATGTTACCCCTGTGTTTCCACGGTCCACTAATGAGAAGTCAGCTGTGTTTAAGCTGAAACATATATTAGAAGGGTATCAATTCCATATAGCTGGTAAGAGAGCGCAAAGCACTGACTGCTGAAAAGTTGTATGTCTCCACTCTTGTATTTACTCCTTCTTAGAGGTAGCCTACTACAGTAGTAGTTGTCCTAAAACTGTTGTAATTCATGGATGGTTTCTTTTTTTTTTTCAACTGCCTTCAGTCTAATGGCCATAACTATGCCTAGCAAGACTTGTTTTGCACTGCTGCATTGCTGAACCTTCCTACTAATGCATCACATTGCCCTGAACAAGCTTCCCTTCGTAAGGATTACAAAGCCAAATGCAAACTATCAGGAAGCAGTAGGGAAAACTTCCTTCAAATGCTTCAAACTTCCTTCAAATGCTTCAAACTTCAAATGCTTTTTTTCCCTCTTTTGGAATATGCAGATCTAACTTGCTGATAACCTTCTGCTATTCCTACAGAGAGGTGCTCCCCAGTTCCTGAAGACCTGGTCCTATGGACCTGTAGATTTGAGTGTTGCTGGTTTAATTTCCTGAAACCCTACTAAGCTGCTCCCTAAAGATTAGCCTCTACGTTTGAAGAGGAGGATGTCTTGGATAACAGCAGAGTGTTTGTGTTGAGAACCATTCTGGCACAGCATTAACATACTGACCTTTCCCTTCACTCAGAAAGTAGCAAGCAACAGAAATACCAAATCAGTGGGACATATCCTAAACAAAGCTCCTTCACATCATATTATCAGGGGTGACATCCGTACTCTTTCTTTTCAGGTTGAGAATCTTCAGCCTGGAGATCTAGACTCCAGAAAGAAAATATCCTCTGCCTTCCAAACCACTACAGAAACTAAGGGCACATGTCACACCTGGAAGTATTCAATGCAATATACAGCTGAGTTGGCCATGGATGCTTTTCCTGTGGAAAATTTTCAATTTGTCAAAACTGAGAGCTTTTTCCCTCGGAAGAAAAGTAATCTTTGCCAGATATATATAGAGATATAGATATATATAATCTGAATTTTCTTTCAAGTTGTCAGAATATCTCATTTCCATTTTTTAAAAAGCCCGATTTGAGAGTTCTGGGCAGACCATAGTCAAATTTTTAGTCAGAGCTTTCCTTGGGTGAGGTGTTTGTAGAGAACAGGAAAGTAAAACATGGTAAGTACTGCAGTGCAGTCACAATGCAACAGAACTTACATAAAATATCACAAAAGGAAAAGTAGTCTTGCTGCGTCTCTTACAGTCAGTGCTTTGTTTCAGATCCCACAAAGTTGTGGGTTTGCTGCTAAGCTTGCACACAAACCTAATGAGGTGTCACGGTGGTCCCAGGAAAACTTTGCTGTCTTTACTTTCAGTTTCTTTCCTGGGTGATTTCTTTGCTTCCTGCTTATTATACAGCAGTATGTTACATACTAAATGTGTGTATATATATATATATACACACACATATATATATGCAAAACTAAGCAAGTTTTCTACTAGTTGGTTCAAATCATTCGGAAAAGGTTATTAAATTAAAAAAAAATATGTAACTGAAAGTAGTCGTGTTAAGCATTTGGATGAGTCAGCTTAGGACTGCAGTTAGCTTTGTCTTCTCTGCATTGCTAAGTGTTGCTATTAGCAGTGTTTCAGTGAAAGATACTGTTGTATATGAATCCAGTACGAGGTAAACTGTGCTATCCTGGTCTGTGCCAGGTAATTATAAATTAGGCTGTTAGCAGTGTCTGAACAACAAAACCTTCTTTGGTGATTTTTCATGTCAGCTTGTATTAATGGCACATCTTACATACCTCTGGTGTTCAGGGAGTAGTTTACCGGAAATTGTCTCACCAAGCCTGGATATAACAAGCATAAGCCTCAGATTTCCAGGTAATTAAGTACAAAGAAAACAAGATATTTTAACCAACAAAGAACATTTATCTGCCTTTAAAAAAGTTGTATCACTTATAAACAGAAGCTCTTGAAGTGATATTATAAAATTAACTCTAAGATTACGCATTGATCGAAATGAACAAATGCAAACTTCACTCCTGTGCTCTATACAGACGTGTGCCTGGATGAACACCCGTCTCTTCATTCAGTGGAGCTCTGCCTGTATTCCCAGAGGGCTCTATTTTTGGCCCAGTCTTTAATAACTTGGAAATCCACCTGTGTGTTTGCAGACGTTCTTCCAGAGAGCAGATATTGCTGCAGCTGCCTGTGGCCACACCAAAGTTTAATACCTACCTAGTGCTGTTGCAGAGGGGCACCCAGGAATGACGATGCTCCCCTCAGAACCAGGGTTCGCCGCTGTGACCTCACCGTTCCAGCAGAGGCGTGTGGTGGCCCCGGCGCTGCAGGGCAGCCCCAGTACACACACGTGTATAAACCAAGGCTTCGTGTTCGCCCTGGCTGCTTCCAACCATTTATGTGTCACCGTTGCTCATCTTTATACCTATGGGAGGCAGATTTTTTGGAAACATGATCCTTAATGGTTAGGCATTAAAACTGTTTGTTTGCGGAGTTAATGTGGAACGTCTCTGCGTAATTAAGCTCAGCAGACTGCGCAGCATTAAAGGCTGTATTAAAGTCTTTGAACCCTCAGGGTCACAGACCGTAACATAGGCCTGGGAGCTGCCTGCCTTAGGCTTTCGATTCGGAAACAACCATTATAATTATTCTTACTGGTCACAGTTTTTCGTAAGCAGCCATGTATTTCCAGGCCAGAAAGGATGCCAGCCCTTCCAACTTCATCCTGTCCGACCCTAGCTACGCATCTCATCCCTTTACAGACCACAAGCGTCGGGCTGCCAAGGTCATGTTCCCTACACCCAGGCACCCTGATGGCACAAAGTCTGCCAGCGGTGATCCCACCGTCGGTGCACAGGCACACGACAGAGGGGCACACACCACGCCTGGCTACATCGCTGTAATATTTAAAGCCGTGGGCTCTGCTGAGCGCCCGGGGGTGCGGCAGCGCTCCCTGCCAGCCTCGCCTCGCCTCTCCCCGCGGCCGGCCGGGCCCGGGTCCCGGGGCTCCCCGCCCTCCGCCCGGAGCTGCTCACCCACCTCGGCCGGCTCCGGCCGTCCCGGGGCCCCTCCCTGCCTCCCTGCCGCTCCGTGGCGGCGGGGCCGGGGCAGGAAGGGCCGGCGGGCGGCTGCGGCCGTTGCTTGGCAATGGGGAAGGGCGGAGAGGCGCCCCGCGGCCATGTCGGGATCCTGGCGCAGCCATGTCCTCCCGCCCGCCCCCGGCTTTTGTCCCGGCGCGAGGAAACCAATTAATGTATCAATATTAATTACTTGAATCTGACTGTCTTAGGTGCCAGGTGGTGCCGTAAGGCATGGGTTGCCCAACACCTGCCTCCTCAGCAGATGTTGGGGTGTGACCCAGCCTCAGGCTGTGGCTCTGTGGGAGGAATGGCCAGGCTCGGCTGTCTGTTCTCCAGACCTTGTCACCTGTCTGGTCCCTCACTCCATGTCCTCATTGTCCCATTGACTCTCCTCCTACACCTCTAGGGAACCACACTTCGGACTGGGGGCACCGGGGAGCACCTTCAGGAGATGGCCATCACCGGCCTTCGTCACCCCTTGCCAGCTGTAGAGCTCCTGAAGGTTTCAGCCACGTGGCTGGGGAGGGACCCGCCTTGGAGCAGCTTCAAACCCCAGTGCCCATGTCCACTGAGTTGGCTACACCTGCTGCCACTAGCCTCACACAGCCAGAGCCAGACAGTTAAAAGCTATTGCTTCATTACGGGCTGAACACCGCTGTGGCTGTGGGAGAGATCAGAGCATGTGTGGCAGTGCAACGTGGGGTGAAGAAACGTGAATCCACCTGTGCCCTGCTTGGGGCTCAGGCAGGCCCCCTGAGCCGGGAAGGCAGAGGCCTCACGCCCCCACAACCTTGACCATCATTTTGTGTCTGGCGTTCCAGTGTAGAGGTGTTCCTAGCTGAACTTGTGCCTGAAGTTGGTTTGGAACACTATGCAGCAAAATCCCTATGGCAGGTTTTTTTCTGTGATACACTGCTAAACTTTTACTGCAGACACAACTAAGACAAGCTGATGAACTTCGTGCATTTTGTGGTGTTCAGATAAAAACTGTAGATATATCCAGCTTATAGCATAATGCTATTTACAGCAAGTGTTTACAAAACACAGGATGAGAACAATACACATCTTTATAAATAGTGGTTCCATGATCACAGATCATAGATATTATGATATTATACATGTTCTTTGCAATCAGCTGAGCAACTCCAGGTGCTGTCATCTTCTGATGCTGCATGTGGGATTTGCAGGTTTGGTTATAAACCTGTGGTACCAGGTCCAATCCACAAATACAAAAACATGAAGACTTCAAGAGTCTTGTTTACGTTTATTAAGACTTTATTAATTTAAAAAAAAAAAAAAGACATTTAGTTGGTCACCTGTATGAAAGGATGAAGTCAGATAATCCTCCTTTATAAGGCTGAAATGTCAAAAAAAAAAAAAAAGACGACATTTGTAGTATACTGGCTTTGACATCTGCTCCTTAATCCTCTTTCCAACAGTACCTGTTGGAACATCCATGGAGACATGCCTGTAGATGACCTCGATTACTCTGATGCCATTGGGTTACATAGTTGTTTCCTGGGTGTGAGGTCCTACATTTTCCTTTTTTGTAGCAGTAGGTGTCCCAGGGGAGCTCTTAACTTCCATGTATTCAACCACTCCATATGTGACCATAGACAACACAAGCACAGCCAGTAAAATGTATAGTTTGATGTAGACTTGCAATGTGGTGCTGTAACCAAAGGCAATAACAAATCCACATGATTCCCACAGACGGTAATTTGCAAAGGCAGCCTCCTTGTTTTTCTCAAATAAAACGCCGTAGAGGCCTGAAATCAAGGAGATGACGCTTGTGAAGGTTAAATTTGAAATAAGGTATTTTCTGCAACAGAGATAAATAGGCCATGAGAGGGAAAATAGACCCTCCCTCAGGGATGTCAGAAGAAGGAAAATAGAGGCTTTGTCTTGGAACATTTTTTTCACTCATATGAAATGTAATAAGTGAAAGAGCAAAAATGATAAAGTAGCAAAAATCAGAGAAAAGGGTGAAAGAAAATGAGAGGAAGGAAGAAAGGATGTGTGCTATTGAAGTGAGGTAGCAGGAAGTTTATTTTTCAAATCATCAGCCAGAAAAGGGAAGGTTCGCAGACCAAGTCTTTCATATTCCCTGGAAGGCTTCCACTGAGCTCGGTCAGCCGCACACCCGCAGCTGGGATTCAGGCAGGGGTTCCCGCCTCCAGATCTGACTGGTCAGGCACCCAGGGAAGGGGAGAGGACTTGTTTTCCTCTGGGTGCTGAGCTAGCATCACTGGTGATAAAGAAGCAAGCAATTCCACTGACTCAGCTGTGGTGAGCAGGGAGGAATATGATGAACCTTGACTCTTCTCATCCACTTCTGTATCTAACAACACATATGTTTGAAATATGCACATTCAGCCAAAAGACAAAGAGTACAAAGTTCTCTAGAATTCTGGGTAGGCTTAACTAACCTTTCGGCTTTGCTACCCTGGGGGAGACATCATCTGTATGCAAAAAACTCACCGCTTCCTGATGGCTACAAGATAACATTAACTGATTGTTTCAATTTACATGTGATGGAAAAGTTGGATAAGTGCATCATAAGAGGTACTTAGTTCATTAAACTGTCTGTGAATTATTTGATAATCCTTCATAGTTCTGCCTAATAAATGAGCAAGTACAAGTTGTTCATGTAACAGAGACTTTGCAAATATATCCTGTGTTTTCTTCTGAAAAGGGATTTATGCATACATGAAAACGGCAGATTAGTGACAAGGGTTTAATATAGGAATGTTTCTGGTACCATGACATTTCTACGTGTATTCTGGGTTTCAGCTGGCACCTCTTTTCCCTTCTTATGAAGCCTTCATTTTGGATCAAAGCAATGGGAGAACTGAGTGGGAAGCTATAGTCTGAAGTTCAACTGTGGGAAGTGTCGACTTGGCAGGAAGGTTCTAGTTTCCACGATGTATATAAGCTATCAGCTAGCAGTTATCAAGGAGCACAACGGTGTTTTTTCTTGAACCTAAACATTTATGTGTATCACAAACGCTGCTGAGGGCAGCATGGCACGAGTTGCCTGGCTGAAGCTGTGGAAGGACCTGCTGGGCTGGCTGAGTGCAGAGGCTGCTAGGTCTGAATTCTTGCTGGCAGCCACAGGCCCCTATTTTCATGGAAATATCCATCCTGCTTGCTACTGCCTGCTTTCCCACTCCTACAGCGTCTTCCCCTTCCTCTGGTACTGGTAGGCATGGATATGTAAGAGGACTGCTGGAAATCATTTGAGTCCAGGTTTATAAACTTTCCAGACTGATTCACATCCTTTCTAAAGGCACGCATCAGGCTGGAGAGTTTTATTTTTCTGTGGTCTACCTGATAGCTCTGCACTGCACAGTTGTTTGTGCCCACAGTGCAGTTACTGCCAGGAAGGTGATAATAGCAGCTGTGTTCAGTTTAGATAAGAGAGGGCACTACACACTCTGAAACGAAGCAGCTTTCACTGGAAATAAATGAGTGCACACACGTACACAAACATATTAGGAAACCTTTACAAGATAGTGACTCATCTATTGTTTGCCTATATATCCTCTAGGGGGAACTCCAGCATTAACTATGCACAGCAGGCCAAAGTAAACCATCTCTGATTACCATAAAATGCCCAAAGTATGCAGCACAATGCCATTGTATGTATTCAGTGATTAATCTGCTGAGATGGAAGGGGCATTCATGGGATCTTGCCTAAGGAAGCACCACAGATCTTAGTCCCTAATGCTATTTTAGGTCTTAGTCTCGCCTTTGGAGTCACAAATTTCTCATATGATGTTAATGCTGTTTTCCCTGTATAAAACTAATGAAGGGGCAAAGAGATTTTGTCCTAAATGGGCATGTCAAACTGCAGATCCTGTTCTGGCATGCAGCATAATGCAGTACTGTCACTGCACGGTCTGCTGTCATCACTGTGACAACGCAAACCTTGTGCACTTTTGTTACTAGAAACTGCAGGATATGTGAGGAAGGTAAAACAAAACAAAACAATACAAAAAAAAATGTGCAAACATAAGTTTTTTTTTTCCCCAGTTAGCGACAAGTGTGAAATTTTTGTAAGCATCCAGCAGAAATCTGGGAATGTAGATGACCTATCACAGTGCTGTAATAGGGGTCAGACTTGTCTCAGCACTGCAGAGCTCACTAGCAATGAAGAGTCGTCCACCATTTGTGCCATGTCCGGGGGTTGGGAACTGCAGCCATCTCCTAGCCTTGGTCTCCAACACTGAGGTCCTCTGCACTACCTCTTTTCCTAGTGAGGGCACCAGGTGCCCCCTCCTCAGGCATACAGAGGTGTCCTTACTGAGGTGTCCTCAAGGGAGTCAAGTGTCTGAGGGCAAGGCTGTCTGGGAAGATCCCTTATCACAGTGGCAGACAAAATTCTGGTTCTCAGGAGTGTTGGGAAGGAGATAGATGAACAGCCAGGGAGACTGTGGGCAGAAGCAGCAGGAAATGAATGAACAGCTTTTCTTCAGAGAGGGCAGATGATAACTGACGCTCTCTTTTCATGAACCTAAATAATGAGAGCACTGATTTTGAAGTCAAAGGCACAAGGATGTGGGTTGAGATAAGAGAAGCTGGGAGGGTGTCAGTTGATTCGTGTACCAGCTCTGCTCCAAGGAATATGACCTGGAGCTGCTGGAAAGACAGGGAAGAAGTCAGACTGGTCAGTTCCTTGTTTGCTACACACACTGGGAAGGAGATTGCTGTAAGTGCCAGGCAAAGGGCTGTGGTGATTTCCCTCTGGCTCTGTAGGAGGAACATACTGATTTATCCAGTGAGCAAAATCATCTCATCATCTACTGAAGCAGCCAGAGGGAGGGAGGCCCAGACACACGTGCTGATGTGGGCCCAAGCAAGTTAGTTCTGTCACATGCGTATTCCTACGGTATCTGCCAAATACGAATCTGAGGTGGAGGAAAATAATACTCATGAATAAAGAATCAAAATATGGGAGCAGGTGGGAGAGGATTTAACTGTATCTTGCGGACACAAGCTACGGCATTGACTTAAAAAGACTGTGACTGACAGTCATTAGCAGGCTGTCCTTCAAGGCATCAGAGACTATGGCTCTTTCTTGCCCCCTCCAGAATTTTGTAGTCTTTCTTCAGTCTCTAGAAGAGCACTTCCTCTAGTTTTGGTGAGGGATAAGTTCAAAGGATCCCTTACAGAAGTGAGTTTGTATCAGCTCAGTATCTGAACTGTCAGTGTATAATAATTTCACTGTATCACAAAGCAGAACACGAAGATTATAAGGACAACTGCTATGTATCAGACAAGAAGTCCAACCATAGCCTTCCAGTAACAGACTCCGAGGGTAAGAAATGAGGCAAGCACAGAATGATCTTTCCCCTCTGATGCTCTCCTGACTCTGGCAATCAAAGGCAAAGGAACTTTCTGTGTTGGAGGTTTCCTCTGGATCACCAGGCTTAGTAACCCCCAAGAGCATTTTCCCCTGAAATGATGTAATTCCAGCCTAAAACCGTTTACATTTTGGGACTTTTGTAAATCCTTTGTCAATGAATACCACAGTTCAATTATGTAATGTGTGAATAAAAGCATTTCCTTCATTTTTTATGAAGGCTGCTGCAGGATAACTTTATTTGTTAACACTTTCTCTGTTATTGAGTGAAATACTGAATAAATCATTTTTTTCTAACCACTTTTTCTATACTATTCATAACCTAACTGGCTGCTTTCCATACTTATCACTTGTCTGGGCTGAAGCATTCTAGTTTATTAGTCTTCCTTTATATGGAAGTCTCCCAAGGCTCTGCTCCTTTTTGTTGCCTTCTTGTACCTTATCACATTTGATTATGATTTTTAAATGGAACAAATCAGAACTGCATGAATGATGGATTTACATGGTTGCATAATATTGCTCTGTGTGGTTTTCTCCCTTTTTTTTTTTTTCGAATAACTCCTAACAGCCAATTTGCTGCTTCTTTTGTTGATGATCTTTGAGTTGATCTTTTTTTCAGTGCTCTCCTTTATTACAAAAGACAGACTAAATATATCATTTTTCTGAATTTTCTAATTTTCTGTGAAAAACTTGCACTCATCCAGAATATTTATTCTAAATATCTGTTATTATCTTCTGCAATGTTCTTCTGTCTTCATTTTGGAAAAAAAAATGTTTATTGAGTATTCTACTTTCTTATTCCTAACTTGTTCTTATTTCTTCAGGTCTCCAAAGAGCTAACGTATTTCTTTCAGATGTTGTCTTAGTCCCATCATAATTATTATGCACGTTCTAAACCAGATTGTTTATAAATACAAATGTGAATTTTTATATCTCAGGAGAATTCATTTCATTGTCACCAGGACTTACCATTAGTTTGTGTCTGCCAAATGGCATCAGATATGCCCCAAAGAGCAGGGAATATGAAGAACACAACAAGCTGGTTAGGATGAGGTTTCCACAGCAGTAGTGCTATTATGCAGGCAATGTTTGTAACTGTGGCTGTCAATTTAGAAAGAAAGAAGTGAAATATAAATGTTATTATAAGCAGGACAGATAGTGGTAGATGCGCTTTAAAATTCTACTCCCAACTAAAGCACAAGGCAATCTTAAAATCTTTCTGGTTCATTGAGATTTGCGCTGACTGGGTTGATATCACATGAAACACAAGACAATGCGATCCCTTTGCAGTCTTCAGTTAATAATTCTGAGCAGTGTCCTAAACTGAGATCCTGGAAGCTGGTGTGGCTTATATCCCAGAGGATGAGAACTGCCACTCAGCAGCAGAAGGGGCTGCTGAAAGCCCTGCAATCCAAATGCGATGCATGTGGCACGGGAGAGGAAGCACTGGTCGCCTCTCCTTAGGTAGCCCTTAAACACAGATTTTGTTTCAGGTCTAAAGGAGGCAATTAAGGATGTCTAGAGTGACTGCTGCCTTTCTGTCTTTCTTTTTAAAAGCAGCACGTAAATGAGTAACTGGCTGTTCTCTGTCACGGGCACACATTTAGAGTCTGAGTACAAAGACTATTAAACAGAACTGAGAGGTTAGAGGTCTTGCATTACTAATGCTATTTTTTTTTAATTTATTTTAATTTGCTTTTTTTTTTTTACATCTAAAATTAGTTTCACAGAATGAAATGCATGTAGAACAATCACTGAATAGTGACAGTAATATAAAGGACACTAAATTTCTTCTTCCTTGCCCAGGTTTAAAAATTCCTGTGGAGGTCTCTAATAATGTGGAAGTCTGTGTAATGGAAGTAAAGTATCAATACACCTCAGCGTAGATACTTCAGTGGATACTAGGACAGAAATTAAACATTTCTTGGTGTTCTTCTGCCTCCATTATTTCCTGTAACAGCATTCTCTGGAGATGGAGAGGTTCTTAAATATACAAATCTCTTCTCATGGCAATCTGAACATTGCTGTTCCATATACAGGCCCTCAAGTTATTTTAGCCTGACACGTTATCATATGACCCTTTCCTTTATTTTTCACCCTTTAGAACAAGCAGTGAAAAGTACACTAGGCCACTCTTTTAAATTTTTCCTAAAATTTCTAGATTGGTTATTGACAGTTCTTGGTTCACCACCCCCTGAGACTCAAATCAGCAGTGTATCCTACTAGGTTCTCGGTGGCTTTCGCTCCGTAAAGGTGAGGAAGTTTCACCCCAATGGAGAAGTCCTTCTCAGGTATAGTGTAGACCTCAACTTCTGCATTGTAAGATCATTTATCGCCGGTTGCATTAGAGCTATAAAGCATCAATTCTGAGCTCATCATTCTGAGTAGATAAAAGCAGGGTTAACTACACCAGCAAAGTGGTGTAAGGCAGTGACTTGAACACACTGGTTGGCTGTGCTGCTTCTCTTCTCATGAGTTAAGTTTTCCCCCCAACTGACTTTGGTTTTAACTGAGAGCTGACAGGGAGCTCTCCCTTTGTAGTGCACACAAAGGGGGGAGCACTGGATTTGATATTTTACATGAGGTGATCAGTCCTTCAAGTGACCTTTACATACCTAATGCAAAAAGGAGTTTTCTACCCGTGAACTGAGAGATCTTTCCAAAGAGCAGAGAGCAGAGGGAATTCACAGCTGAAAAGCAGATCATCACGTAACCAACATAGTGTATCCCCAGGGCACAGGTCACATATGTCTGCAAGAGAAGAGACAGTGGTGACACATTGGCTTCAGGGAAAATATGCAGCTAAGGTTCAAGGGTCTTAGCCTGTGTATTTAGTAAATAGCCAGCACAGACAAGGTCAAAGGAGCACAGCTACGGAGTTTGCTGACAGGTCTCTGGAGTACTGACATAGTTGGCCTTCAGCAGTGATATCCCTAACCCGGTTCCCAGTCAGACCTATGCTATGCAAACAGAGCAGTAACAAGCAGGGGAAAGCACTGGGGCACTGCTCACTATGCAAATAAAACTCCTGGCAGTGGCACTAGGAGTTTTCTGCCCTTTCCTTTGTACCTCAGGATCTGAAGATCAACAATCGGCACTATGATTATCACTGAGCACCTCCTGGGAAATGAGGAGGACCTCACCTGCAAGAGCATGCAGCCTCTGGACGTGGCCATGGAGTGCCCCTCTCAATGCATTCAAACACAGCAGCAGGTGCACTCTTCCATCTGCTTATATGCAAGGTTTGATAGCTTAAATTTCAAATAAGCAGCTCAGGAAGTTTGCCCCCTTTCTTTGGAGGCTTTCTCAACAAATGTGTGGAGAGCACACCTACTACGTGTCCAGGTTTGGAGAGGAATTGGAGGAGCAGAGGAGGTTTTGATCATTTCGATGTCAGGGTTTGGACATGCTGCACTAGCGACTGGTAAGGGCTTTCAGCCAGCAATGTTGATGGCTTGCCCTCATACTGTAAAGGTTCATAAAATAAAATATGTGGTATGTGTGCTGACTTGCACTTACAGAAACTCTAGGGAAACCAGAAGGAAGGAAGATACAAAAGCTTTGCAGACTTCTGGCTTTTCTCCCAGTTTGTTATTTACAACAAGCCAAAGAGTTTGAACCTGTAGCTCTCTTCTGTGGCCTCCACTGATGAGTTAAGCTCTCCTCTGTGCTCTTTTTAAGGCTGTTCCAAGGGACATGTTTACGGCTGGCCTATTCTGTTTGAAGATGTCAAGAGTCACTCAAGTAGAAGTAAGAGTAACTAGGCACAAATCACCATTGAGAACATCTTCAAACAAGTAAATATAGATCAGATGCAACAGTAAGTCACAAAGGCAAAAAAAAACAATCAGACAGAAATAGATTTGCATTGTCATCCACACCTTTGTGTAGTCACCAGCAAGAAATCCCTGTTCAAGCCCACTGTACACTGTCAGAGGGATTAGAAGGCATTGTCTTTTATCTTTAAGGTGCTGGAAAGTTGCTAGGAACGTAGACCAAAGGGATGGTGTCTTTTGTATTTCTTTCTCAGTCTCTGCTTGGTCAGATTTGATCTGGTCCAGAAATATAACAATCAGCAACACAGCTAGCACACCACTAGCTGCAAAAACAAAACAAAAAGTTCATGAAAAAAATGAGGAACGCTGGAAGAAGGATGGGAAATCGCTTGTTGCTGTTATTGTTCTGACTTAGTGCTTAGCTCTCTATGGGATGTTTTGGCAGATGAATATGATTCCGCTTCAGTGTAAAGGCCATTTCTGTGTAAACAAGGAGGCCTGATCTACATTTGCATCTTCAGCATACAGCTGTGCACCTCGCAAATCCCCTCTGCTTAGCTGTGACTCGCCTGTTGTGACAGCCGCCAGGCCAGCTGCACGGCCACTGAGGGTGATGGCTCACCCTTCCAGGGCAGGCCAGGGGTCGCGGGGCTGGGGAGCTGGCCAGAAAGAGCTCCCTTTGGATCTATCAAAAGGCTTTAAATCAACACAAGCAAGGAATATTCACTTTCAGTGCCAAGGCATTCATGGTTGGGGGCGGATCTTCCTTCAACTACACGGAAAGAAAAATAAAGCACTAGGAGTAGAACCGCTGCCTTGGATCCCAGTACATGTAGCCCTTTTATTTGGTTAGCTATTTGGTCAGCTCTGAGCATGACTTTGAGTACAGAATATGTGCTGTTTTAAAGATGACAGTGAACAGCTGTGGGTGACTTGAAGAAGACACAGGTTACAGCTTTGAACCTATAATTTCCTAGCAGAAGCAGCATATAAAAGAATACATAGCGTAGTTAATTAAAAAATGATTGTGTATGTATCAGTCTACATTTGTTGCCTGTGGAGTGAATCAATACGATTTTGCTCATGTTATCAGGAAGATAATTGTAGCTAATAATATACACGAAGCCACAGACTGGCAACTGATTGCTTTATGACAGATACAAGGCATGACTGTGTTTCCTCTCTTACTGATGTAGCTTAGAAATCCATCCATGCAAACAAGTGGAGTTAGAGAATAAGAGGAGAACCAGGCCCCTCTTCTCATCCACGTGGCTTGTTTAATGTCCTCCTATGTTACTATATTTGTGCTACTTTCTGACGACTTTTACTGTCCAAATACATTAGCAGATTTATATTAAATTGCCTCAATTTCTAATTGTTTATTATTTCTCACCAATGTCTTCTAGAATGAAAATATATTCTCCAGCGTACTGTTTCTCCACTGTGGCTGGACTGTAAACCATTAAGAGGTGTGTATTCTGCCAGGGTGTTCATTAGTGTGTATGGGCTGATGGCAGGACTTAAATGGATGAGAGCAGGACGTGCACATTTACAGAACAAATATTCTAACAAATATGTCAAATGAACCAAGAGCGACTACAGGAGATAAGTAACTGCATGGCTTAATAGTGATTGGTATGAACATAAATAGAAACATGCACAAAATAAACAACAGGAGACTTACCCATTATTGGCTCTACCCAAGCTGGCAAAATACGTATTCAGCAACCAAACAGGGGAGATGTTTTAAAAATGTCTCTAAATGAAATATCTAGCTATATGGCTTTTCTTGAGGTAGGAAAAGACGTATCTTTTATTAAAAGCTTAAAAGAAAAATGAAACCCTACTGACGCAAGGTCAGTAGACAGCGGGGTTGCATTCATTTTGCATGAGCAAAGCCTAAGGGAGTGCTGTGTATGTTAGTCGTCAAATTTAAATTTGAACTTGCGAGCCAAACCTGCCTTTAACAGAAAGGCATCAGCTCCAGCACACTCTGTAAGGGAAATTGGGGAATACTCTTTGCGTTTTCTCACCGATAAGGAATGGAGGCTTGGGAAGGAGAGAGGATTTGCTGTGATGGACTCGCCTGGTGAGTGCTGGCTCTGACTGGGTTGCATACGCTCTGTGTGAGCATATGACAAATGCTATCCATCTGTCCCAGAATAGCGAGCATATATGTGTGCAGAGACTGTGAAGATATTTTAACAGAGGTAAGGTGACATATTGCCTTGCTAGATACTTCCCCGTTATCTAGAGATGAACCTGTTCTGAGCCAGATGCATTTTGAACTTCCTTCATTGCTACAAGATGTCACTGTATGAATCTTTACATATCTATTTTTGTCATTCCAGTTTTTGATGGCATCAACCTTCCCTGTCTTTGATTTCTTTCTAGCCTTATGCAAGGAAGGTCTATTGGAGCTGTCGTTACTAAATGAGAGACGTGCCAATTCGCCTAGCGCTGCTTTTTATCTTCGCCTTTCGCACAAATGTATTATAATTCAAGCATCACAGCTGAGAATTGACTGAAGCTGTAAAATCTCAGCAGGGATCCAAAAGCCTCCCCCCTAAATGACTGAATGTTCTGGGAGCCATGGTACAGATCCACCTCTAATTACAGTACAGTCCTATGGGGGTCACCATACCGGGCTACAGCTTTACTCCAGGTGAAAAGTGGCTTGCTCCTTTAGGCAAAAACGATGTGGCACCGGTACACAGCATTTGAAACTCTTCAGGAAGGAGTTGTTTACAGCTCTCACATATCATATTTCTTTTTAGCAAACTGGGTTGAAGGAGGAAGTTGGAAACTTAATCTGTAAAATGATGCTTGGTTTCACAAATAGTGGGTTCCTCATCAGCGATATTCATTAAAGATTGCGTGGATTACTTACCGGTGTAGATCCCTAGCAGAGTGTATTTTAAGGACTCGGAGGGTCCTGCTGACGCAGTGGCGTTAGTGGTCTCGCTCATGCAATCATGTGCTCCGCAGCACGCTAGGCTTTCTTCTGAGATTTCCACTATTTCGGTAAGAACCAAAAGAAAGGCAGGACAGAGAAGACATGAGGTGAGTGCACACTGGATATAAGGACATAATGAGAAGGGAATCCAGCACTCAGTGATTAGTCATGGTTTCAAATCCTTCCCAATTAGAGGCGTTTAACTTCAGAATCCAAGCTTAACACACAAAAATTTGGTTTAACGGAAACAGTTGCTCAAGACAGAGCATTGAATTGGCAGTTATTTGGAGATGTGGACTAAAGCCAGAGGCTTAAATCTGAATCCCATCTCAGATTGCAGCATTTAAAGTTCCAGCGTGTATCAGTACCTCTTAATCATAATACACCACTGGAAAGGTCCCTCAGTTCACAACAGCATCGAACGGCTGGGCCTCAGCTCTTACAGCCAGAACATACTGCCCCTCTCCAGGTAATTTCTGTATAAGTTATAGCAATGGAAACCACCTTGAGACATCTTCCTACTTTATTAATTCAGATTATGATTGCCCGTTAATGCAGTCTTCCAAGAATCCGGCTTTTCCTGGCTTTGTTACGAGCTTTATTACTATTTGAGAACATACTTGAAACCAGACCAGCTTGGCAGAGTTTGGAGTAAGACCTTTGCTTTGTTTAATCCCTTCAGCCTTGTGCTGGGCACGTGCCAAAGCGGCACACGTGCGCACACTCACACACCCTGTGCGTCCCCGTGACACTGTGCCCACTTCCTCCAGGACCCTGTCTGTAAAGGCAAAATACTGACCCTAAGCATCGTCCCAAATAATCTGCGCAGTGGGAATTGATGATCAAAACCCCATAATTTCAGTACTTTTGTTGTAGAATTTGTCATTGGCCCAAGCATAATAAAGGGCAATATGGTGTACCTTGGCTGGTTCCTCAAACAGGGCCTGATCTGTAATTTTTCAGTCGAGTTACTGAGTAACTACTTTTAGTGTGCTTTCCCCCATTGCTTCCAATCAGTTCTGCTGTGATGTGAAGCAGCTGTTCACCAGTTTCATAAACAGCTTTAGATTCAATACCAGATTAAACTTAATAACATAAAATAATTATTATTGCCAATGGCTACTTCTACGTGGTTTTGGACAAACAGATCCTCAGCCAAGTGATGATATGCAGAAAGTGACTCACACTAGTAAAGCATGGAAGAGCATAAAACAAGTATTTTATCTGTACATATATCATCTGAAGATGAAGTTGTAATTAGAGGTATAGAAGGTGCCAGGCTGGGCATGCTCTGTTCTTTGGAAATAAGGCTACAATATCAATGAATGAGAGACGATGACTCTTGCAACTTACATTGATTGCTGTCTCCCGATGTAGCATTGCATCACAAAGCAGCTTGCCTTGCTGAGTCTGGATGCAGTGATGCAGGCAATATGTCAACACATTCTGATTCTGCGGGTGCATACTGTATCTTTCTTACTGCTCAATGAATTTTTAAGCACATTTGAAGTGGGCAGTATAGGTAGGTGCCTTTGCTGCACTGTCAGAGGAGAGGCAAAGAACTGGATGCCTGGAGACCCTTACTCCAGCCAGAAGTTCTCTCTAGATTAAAGCCGAGTCACGCTGACAAGGCACGGTTGGGAAGTATGACTTGTAGCATGGCTGCTCATCACTGAGATGTGCTGGTCATTGCACACCTCTCAGGAGCACAGCCTTCCCTGAAATCCCATGTAGCTGACAAAAAGTAAGTAAAATTTAGAGTTTCTTTGGACTTTAAGGAACATCCCTGGATGTAAAACTAGGAGGGGATTTCCAAGACAGACAGCATTTTAATCCTCATTTTAACATCACTTAATGTGACGCGTACTGTGAGGCAAGGAAGAGTAAAATGTTTTGCAGACCCCACAGCTGCACCAAATCCTCTGGCCTGCAAATGAAATCAGAGCATCTGGTCCCTCCTGAGATATCGTGTGGCTCAGTAATCAGGTCAGCAAGGCTCTGTTGCAAGTGATAAAGTCCTTCAGCATTCTGCTTTGATGGTGTTTGGGTTTAAAGGAAGCCTGATTCTCCATAAGTGTCACAACTACCTTGCCATATAGCCAAGGATTCAAAGATTAAATCCTGATGCCAACTCCTGACATTTAGGTTCAACCTAATCCCTATGTGAATACCCCCCAGAGGATGTACAGTTTAACTGAGCCAGGGAAGAGAGGTAACTTCTTGCTATTCGTAGCAGCAGTGGATATGGAAAGCTCCTTCCGTGTGCATCCTGTTCTGACTTTGACAAAACAGGGAAAGCCTGGGAGACTGCAATAATTATAATACACCATAGCACTTTGAATCTCTAAGGTGGTGTCCAAGTATTAATTTATCTTCACAACTGCCCATTTAAAGCTTATGCCAATTACAAGCTTGGGAAATGAGGGCAGTGCTGGTGAGTGATTTCTTCAAGCTACATCAACATCTGCTGCCTGAACCTGAAACATGCTGGAGGAGCCCTGGCATGCAGACTCCTGCCAATAACTACTTCTGTTTCTTCTTGACATTTCTGAAAAGCACTAATTTTCAGTAAGCACCAACATCAGCTTGACTAACCATGAATGTTTAGCAGCAAATTAATTCAATACTACAAGCTTTGCGAAAAGGCTGCTCCAGTGCCTTTTGTTTTAATCCACTTTAAATAGAAGTCAGATCCGAAAGACTGTCACTGCCAGCAGCCTATCTGTGCTTTACAAGACAGGGGTGGAATTCAAAAGGAACTCAATAGACGTCTATTTTTGAGCTAGTTGTCTGAACTCTGTTTATAGCTGATGAAGAGTTGATAGAAAATAGACAATTCCAGAGAGCAATTTAGCCAATCTACTTCAGACATCTGCCTTCAGATGAGCTAACTCACACCTGAAGTGTTTGTTTTCACTGCCTAGGATGAGAATTGAGGGTCAGTAGCTCAACTACAGAAATCTATCTTTTACTATCTAAAACTAGCTGATGTATATAGTAGAAAGAAGCGCCAAGAATTTAAATTATTTTACCTTTGTTGGAAGACTGGCTAAATATCAGGGATGAGATAAGATTTCCCCAGATTCCAGAGGACTGAAATATCAGAAAGAAGACCCCAAAGTATTGGTTGATAATGTCTTTCCCATTTTTTCCTGCTTTCTCAGCGTACGAATTGCCAGCAATGGTGAGGTAAGTGCATTTGGCAGACCAGAGTGGTGCTCCTCCTAAGCCCAGGATCACAGAGGTAGGGATTAGTGTGTACCTGCCAAAGAACACTTTATTTAGCATGGTTATCATCCATTAGCGTAATAATCATTTGCCCAAAGTTCCAGAGGCAAAAATAGACATCAAAGAAATAGATTTATCCTGTGTGTGATTCAACAAATCTATGATGTGAAACCAAGAAAGGGCCAGTCTTCTGAATCTTAGGACCTGGAAGTTTCAGGACCTGAAACCATGTGGTGGTCCTCTGCTCACAGAGCCGCTGACTAGAAAACAGCTTTCCCTTCAGTACTTCCAAAAATAGTCCAAACAGTCATTTGGATTTTCAATTAACCTTTTTTTTTTTTTTTTTTTTTTAAGGGAAATCTCTGCTACATGTATGAGCTAGAGAAGCAGCATCAGGTGGGTAGATGGATGCATTCATTCTGGCTTTTTTCAGCTTTTCACTTCTGCTCCAGCTGTTACTGGATTTATTTATCCCTACTCCTTGCAGGCAATACCTTTGGCATTTAACTTTTACATCCACAACATGGAGCTAGGGTAGGGGTTGAGGTGAAAGAGAGTTTTGCCCTAACTGTTATCTAGTCCAGAGACAGTAGAGAGGGTTCAAGTACTTGAGCACTAGTACCAGCTAGCATAGAAGTTCCCCAAGGAGAAGGCAATGTAGCAGCACATAGAGCCTGCGATGGTCCACTTGCAACCCAGCTTCTTGATGAGGATTGGAGGGAGAAACATGGACGAGATGATAAGAGCAGCATAGAGAACACTTAGGGAAGCAACACCCAGGCCTTCCTCTGAGTTGAGACTGCTCTGCAAGGACAAAAACAGCGGGTGAGACAGGTGTATGCTGCTATGGTGTACAGAGGGTGGCTTCAGGCAGATATATCCAGCCCTAGCTTCCCCCGTCTCCAACTCCTTTCCCCAGAGCATTTTGCTTGTGCATTAATGCTTATTTTCTCACAGTGATAGCCCTTTTGTGAAAATACAGTACTGAACCACGTGAGGATTGCTCAGATCCAAAGCGTTGGTCAGTACTGTCTTAGATTATTTAATGTAATTTGTTTGAGTTTCTTGTTGAAAGCAAGCTGAATGAAGGATAATCTTTTTTTTTTTTTTGTCCTTCTCTCTTTGCCCCAAGCAAGAATATCCTTAGCTCTGCATTGCAAGAGCTGACTTCGCCACAGTGAAAGATGCTTTACTTCAAACTGGAGGTCTGATACTGTCTGAATTCTTCAGCCATCGGGACAAGGAGCTGAGGAGGGGATTTCCTCTGCTGAGCAGTGTCAGTGCATTTGGGGACTGGAAGAGTTGTTTTGCCAACAGGCAAAGAGACTCCCTGATCACAGAGGTCTCATTTCTAACACATCAAGTGTCTGCTTTTGTCAGCTACAACTTCCCAAAATTAGGAGCCAGGCTTTCAAAATCATATGGTTAGCTTAGTTTTTAAGAGGGTTTGTTGTGTGGTTTGTTTTTTTTTTTTTGGGGGGGGGGGGGGGCGGGGAGAAACATTGAAATAAATAGTGCCTGTTTTTAATACCTATCCTGCAGGCTACAAATCAATAAAATAACCTACTTTTGATTGTGTCTCAACAAGTTGTCTTTAACCACCAAGATAAAATGGAGGGAGAAGAGGTCTACTTTGTAAGTCGGCACCACTCCGTGCTGCAGGAAAGGGAACATCCGTGTTCCAGCACTTCACCTGAACATGCATGGCTTCAGATGAGTTTCTTGACTGTGATGTCTTGTGTTTATCATTGCCCCTCTCATTAGTCTGCCCAGCTCGTAACATCTCCATCCATTTTGGGACTGTTTTTGCAGAACTTTCTTGGGCTTGGAATTTGAGTGTTAGCAAATATAAACTGATCTCGGAGAGAAGAGACAGGTGTGCAGAGCTAGGGGGGACCTCCCCTGAGATGAGATGAGCTCCTTGTTACTGCAAACAACTGTATCGTATTATATATGTATCATATTATACAGAAAAGAAGCCTTAATAAACATATCAAGCTCCACCTTTAAAGCATAGAGATTCCTACACCAGTTGGAAAATCCTTCAAGAACCTAATTGCTCAGGGATATCTTTTAATATCCTGCCTAAACCTGGTCATGGATGGCTTATATACATTTGTTTGTCATTAGACCAGCAGTCTTCTAGTCTGGAAAACTCCTTGCATTTATCTAACATGAAGTATTCATAGAAAGCAATGGTATCCCCTCTGCGTTTTATTTTTCTTTACTATACTAAACCAGCCAGCTCTGAGGTATGCTATGCTGAGTGTTCAAGTCGTTTACAAACCTCTGTACTGTGTTTTAGGATGTTAATGTAAATACAACCTGGGGCTGCCTTTGATATAAAATAAGATTTTTTTATTACAATGTTACATCATGAAACTATATTATTTTATGTTCAGATTATTTAATAAGGTGGGCATATATTTTTATTATTTAACATCACTGTATTATAATAATATTGAAATTATAGGAATTTAGAAGTATTCATAAGAAACCCTTTCCAGAAAAGGAATTTGTTTTCAATTTTGCAATATATTCTGAGAAATATCTCAGAGAAATTTAGTTTTCATTCAGACAGCTTATATGGATCAAACAAAGTACTCTGATGCAAGCATTCAATCTATTTGAGAAGTATTAGAATCATCTATTTAGTAGATGCTATGGGTCTGGGTGAGGGATTCTAACCTGTGCCAAGCTGATGTCCTACCCTATGTAATTTAGGAAAAAAAAAAAAAAAAGTGCATACCTTCCTCACAAAAGCCATGGAAAGACTGAGGGATTTCACACCACCAGCTGGGCTGGTGCGCTTCCAGGCCAGCGGTCCTGCCAGCTAATGGGAGATGCTCCACTTACCTGCAGACTCTGGAGCCCTCCATAAGCAGTGAAGAGAAGTAAAAATCCAAAAGAAATGACCAAAACGTTCTTAAGATTCCTTTCCATGTTGATTCAAACAAGACAAAGTTCTCCCAGATCACAGAATCGATCCAATTATTCCAGGGGATGCTTTGAAATGGAGAAAAACAGATTATATTTTGTTGGAAAATATCACTTCTCACTGTATTTGTAAAGGAAAGAGTTGTTAATTATTTGAGGATCGGCCAATGAACTTTACTTTTTCCGATACTGAAAAGTCCTCATGGAGCTGTTACTCATTCACCTGTTGTGCCTGTGAGGCAATAAGGAGTGTTCCCAACTGACATCTATCAGGTTTTATTAGATTTGTGTTTGATACTCAGCTATATAAGTCATTTGTGATACTCAGACTGATTTTAATATTGCAGCCATACGCGATATATCTCTCCGTTATCACTAGCACGGGAGAAAAAAATGGCAAGCAGTTAAATGCCTGTCTGGCATAATGATACACCAATCCATAAAGGGCAAAGATTAAAAGATCACATGGAAACCTATATTAGGCCTATTGCTTAACTAAGGTTAGAGAAGAGTACTAGGAAATGAGATTGTTTGTGTTAAAGTCTCATCTGCATACAGCAGCTCCATTGCTGTGCAGTGTATCAAAACACGTTGCTGGCTGCCTGGCAAATGGCAGCTCCTTCATCCACAGGGGAACCACATCACGTGGCTTTGATGTTTCAAATTTACCAAGTTGTAGTCATTAAAATCATTTTTTTTTCTCATCTTTCCCATCAACAAGAAGAAACATAGACCTAGCAAATAAATTAAAAAGCAATTTACCTTCCCCTTCTCTGGCCCCTGGAAAAAAAGCATCCGTTTTGGGATGTATTTTACCTTCCCAGTGCTGCCTGGTTCAAGAGGCGAGAAGTTCCTCCCTCTCCAGCCTGTCCTGCTGTGTTTGCCCCTGTTTTTCCCTATTCTCCCTATTTTCTGTTTGTTAGTGACACACTGGATACTCTGGCCACTTTTTGGATACTCCCCTTCTGAACACACCAGGTTCCCCTGCCCCTAAGCCAGGCAGGGTGAGCAGACCCCCTCCAAATGCTTCCTGCAGCTTTAGCAGGGGAGGGATTTGAACCTAGGAGCAAAATGGGATCCAAGACCCATGCCGTACCACGAACATGTTCAAGCGGAGGTGGTAGGACACGGGTCCATAGTGTCCAGCGAGAATACACAGTTCAACTGGCTTGTTCCAAATCCCACTAGATGGCACAATTTTGCTTCCCAGAGGGACACTCGAGGGTGAGGGGAGGAAGTTGTAATGCATTAATTCATTTAAATACATTAAAGAGGTCACGGCTAGTTTCGCCTTTGGAGAAAATTCCAGTATATGCCTTTTCATTTTCTTCTTTTGTCTTATAATCTTCTGGAATGAAATAATGCAGAAAACATAATCTTTTAATTCTCTTTTGTTAATGGTACTTCTACATTGCAAGTCTAGAAAGTGAAATACTGGCTTTTTATTTTACAGACGGCCATGCTCAGCATGCAAAGAGTTTCAATTAGATCACAATGTGACTCCTGTTTTGCAGTGGTTTTAATCCTCTATAAAGCTTATAAACCAAACTGGTGCTACTTTGGCCTCCTGTTTTCCCATCTTTTTAGGTTTATGGACCCTTGCAATCTTCCAATCCAGATGCCTGCATAATAAATTTACACCCGGTGATGTTTCTTTTGTTTCTTTTTTGGACACCTTAGAAATACTCTGCAAAATTCTAGGGAGCTGAGGTCACATTCCCTGAAAAAGTGAATGAGAAAATGCAAGAACAACAGTTATCCTAAGCTAAAGCATAGTTATAACCTGCTCCTGCAGATATGAGAACCAAGGATAGTGCAAAGCACACTCAGTTCTAAAAGCCTTTATTTTCACTGCTCTTTCCTGGCATTAGCAATAATGACAGCACAGCTTAAAAAAAAAAAAAAAAAAAAAAGCAAAAACAAACATTAACTTGACAATATTTTTAAAATGCTTTGTTGGATAGATTATCTGATCAGCACTTCTCTGGTGGAGGAATTCTGAACTCCTAGCTCTGTCACGTCCTCTTAGCAGCACCATGTTGAAGAGCTTATGGGGGATGGTGGGTTTGGGTTTTCTTTTTTCCCTTTTCAAGTGATCAAAGACATTTATTCCTGTTCCATCTCCCTTGCCCAGAGCTTTGGGCTACCCAGCTGCCTGCTCCTGAGCCTCTCCCTAGGAATGCACAGTCTCTACCACAGAAATCTGATAAGGCTGAGGAGCTCTTCCTAGGTACCAGGCAGCAGTGTCTCCAGCAGGCCTGCTGTGCATCACCCTTGACACCTCTTTCATTCTTTCTGTCAGTCTAACCAAGATTAAGTGAGCCTCGGGAGCTGTGTGCTGCACTTTGGGCTTAGCTTTCGCATGGCAGACTGCAGTCACCAAACTGAAACGTCCCACAGAGCACGATCACAAACACAGAGATAGAAGAGGCTAGTTAAATTCATGGCTCTGTCCCACAGCCCGTCATGTTTATTTTCCTGTGTTTATTTTCTGAGTGTAAATGAGTGCAGGCTTTGCTTAAAAGATCATATCAGCAGAAGGTAATCTTTATGTTGTTTTTGGTTTTGTCTTTTTTGTAATTTATGAATATCTTCATTTTTACCTTCATAATTATTTTTCATTTCCCTATTTCATCTCTTTGCTGGTTAGATATATTGTTGAAGCAATTATTTTAACCACCACAACAACTCCCAAACCCAGAATACTCACCGTAGGAATCTCTGTCTTGGGAGGCTGTTAATTGATTAGCTCCTAGTCCCTTGAGTCTATCTGCAGAAAGGATGAATATATATATATATATATTTTTATGCTGCCTGGACAATGGTTTGGCCACCCCTGTAATTGGGCAAGTGTTGCAAGAGCTGCTCTCAGCTGGCCGTAATTGGCACTGGTCTCTGAGGAGCTGGTGCCGAGGACGAGTGCTTGCCCGTGGATGTCTCCAAACACAAGGGTGGGGAGAGGGGTGAGAGGAGACAGCCGGCATATTCCCACCTGGAGAAAGGAAGCTGATTCCTGCCCTTTTTCCATGGTGAAGGCATTGCAGATGCACTGGAGGGAATCCCCAGGACAGAGCCTGTTGTCCTGAGCTGTAGCATTACTGCAAAGCCCTTAGTATATTGGCTTGTGCTGGAGATATTAAGGGTGGCACAGCCAGCAGATTGCATGGTCCTACTTGGCAGGTTACAGAGAGCTACCTGGATAACATTCCTAGCAGGCTGAACCCGTGCTGCTGCTATTTAATCCAGTCTGGTAGACACAAGAGCCTCTCTACCTAGAAACTTCTGTGGGGCAGTCAGGACCCTCCTTTGACTAAGCTACCGCCACCCCAAACACTCACCTGAGGCTGTCAGGCAGAAGACACTCTTCATGGACTGTAGCAGTGTGAGTGTCTTGAGGAAAGAAATTACTCCTCCAGAGAGCGGGGTACCTGTGAATCATAAGGCCGACGCATGGGGCAACATTAAGTGATCCAGGTAGGAGAAGTCTTTCACAGTTTTCAGCTGGCATAGGAGAGCATTGCTGATTCCTAGGAGATGCCCATGCAAGTCTAATTGCAGCAACCAGTCCTTTTTCCAGAGCCCTGCTCTCCTAGGAAATGAGCCTGTCCTGAAATGCCTGCGGTCTTCCCACCCACCCACCAGACCAATGTCCCAAGTTCTCCATTCAGAAGAAAAGGGGCTGATTAAAATTCAGGGCTGCTTGGCCCAGGCTGCCTGCACAGCGTTTCCTTTCTTGCTGTGAAAGGCTAGCCATGTTGCTCTGTTCTCCCCTCCTCCTTCACCTCCTTTGGTGTCCTGCTGATTTTGGAGCTGAGACAGGACCGGCTGCACACAAGGTGCATGCCTTGTGAAGCCCAGCCATTTCTGGCCTGGGGGGTCTTGATTTTAGGTGTTTACCTCCCCGAGGGTTAAGCTCACTCTCCGTGTTTGTGAGGCTCTACCATGAGGGTGAGCGCTGGCTGGGAGCTAGAAAGGCTGAGGTGGTCGGAGGCCTTTGAAAACACAGGCTGTTAAATGCTGAGAGAGAGTCACAGCTCAGAGGTGAGATTCGTAATACTGAGCTGACCAATCGAGACATAAAAGCTGTTTCCTCCCAGAGGTAGGACTGAAGGGGGCTGCCAGTCAGTGAACTCATTTTGCCCACCAAGTCAGGGGAATATGATTTTTCTGGCACCAAAGGTGCCAGCAGTATGAGTTGCTCCTGTGCTCTTCCAAAGGCCCAAACATCCCCCCCCAACCCCCAAGATTTCAGTTCTCATGTCCAAATTTCCTGCATTTTCCTTCTTTCCCTTCAGATCCTTTTCCACCATGCAATGTATCCACAGATATTGGCTTTTATCTGTTCTCCCAAGCCCCTGCTACGTGCATGGCTGCATAGGCATCAGCATACCTATTCTGTCTGAATCCTACCTGATGATGTCCTCTGTCTTTCTCTGGAGATGCCAAACTGTCTACCTCAATCTTCCCTTCTGTCCTTGGCGTATCCTGTTCTGCTTTACTGCTTTGGTGTTCCCTGACCATCACCCCACCTTAATGTCCCTGCTTTTCCCTCCTTACCTCACCCCCTGAGTGCCATCAGACTTTCTGCTTCTTAAGGGAGTCACCTGAAAATTACTGGTTGTTACACTCATTTTAGGCTTTAAGGTCGCTTTCCCTCCTCCCTCAAAACTGTTCTCAATAACTCACTAGGACCCTGTGCAATTTGAATATCGCTTCATCAAGGAAGAGGAGGAGATATGTCTTGTCTTCTGCACTGGGAGCCAACTCATGATAAAATAGGGAGGAGAAACAGAAAAAGAGCAGAGAGGATGCAGGCCATAGGCTTCAATGCTGTTAAACATTTCTATCAGTAGGACTCTGGAGGAGCCCTTCCTCATGGGACACTTGTCTGCACTGTCGAATCCAGCTGCCAAAACACCAGTATTGTCTCTGTAGTATAGGCAGGAGTCAGTTTGGGATAGGACGATGTGATGACAGCCCAGGCTCACTGATCCATTTTTATAAGCTGGAGAAACAGTTCCTTTAAGTTTTCAACCTAATAGATGTTACCAGCCTCCTGAGATTTTCATCCCTCTTGGCTGGAGCTTTCAATGCATCAACAAGTCTATGAGGGCATTCACAGATACCAGTCCTCGCCCAGGGAGAGATTCAGGCATTTTGAAGTTGAGCCCCTGCCCCGTGCAGCAGCCGATCTCTCTGCAGAGGACAGCTAGGGAGGGAGATCAGCCCCTCCAGGCTAGCAGTTGCCAGCGGACAGCCCCTGTTTCTCTACTGGAACCATCTTGTGCTCATTCTCATATATATAAAGGCGCTGTCATCTGATTCAGACTGGCACATATAACCTTCTTAAAACTGTTGCCTGAGCACTGACAACATACATGTGCCTTGCTCTGCATTTGGCATGTTTTGGAATAGCCAGGGTAAACCTGTTTCTAATCCTAAACCAGTGGCTGTGACTCAGTTGGTAGGACTTAACACCCTGCTAAGATAAACATGCCACTGTTGTGATCTGTGCTTTTCTAATGAACGGTAGGGAGGCAGATCCCGCATATGAACAATAGACTTTTGTATGGCAGCGGCTCTAAAGTCTTAAGAGCCATTTACCGGAAAGTGCTCAACTGCACATTAGCTGCTCATAGGAGCATGCATCAGAAATTCCCTGCACACACCCATGGAGCAGGCTGGGAGGACGGGACGCTGTCAGCAGCCCAGACCATTTGCCAGGCATGTACTTTTGGCTTTCCTTTTGGTTCACGTGGCCGCTCATATTGTTAATGTTAATAACTACCATGTTATTAAAAGTCCATTAATGGCTAGCAAAAAAAAAATAATAATAATAATAAAAAAATGTACCACCTATTTACAACCCACTTGCCATCAATGTAAATACCCTTGTTAGATAAAAAGTGTAAGTAGCATGAGTCTCTTCCTCTGACGGTTTGGCTGCCACTCGCCTGTGCTTTCTGTAGCTGGATGTAGTATAACCACACACAGGAGCAGGAGCTACCAAGCTGCAGAAATGCAGGCAGGGGCTCCTGAGAGCGAAACATTAAAAAAGGGCTGTTCTGTACAGGCTGATGTAGAGTTAGGCATTATAGAAAGCAGTTGTTATAGGCAAATAATCACATCTGATAGAATTAATCAGAATAGGTGATTTTGTTGTTTTCTTTCCTGCAGTGAATTCTGATGATACAACTTCTTCCCTTTCCCAGTAGATATCACCATAGGATGTACCTGTCCTTTTCTGTGACACAAAACACAGAGAAGGTCCATAACCTTCCCCTGGGGTGACAGAGCGTCTCCCAGCCCTCAGCAGCAGGGTCCTTCCCTTGTACCATTATTAGTAAATTATGCAGCCATCCAGCACAGCTGGTTCCCTACCAGCCATCCCTGACCCTTTTCTTGCCCTCTGCAGTCTTGCCTTCTCCCACACATGTTCCTCTAACCGCAGGCTTATTAGTCTGTGGCTCCTTGTGTTCAGTCAAATCAAATTACCTTTTCAAACAGCTTCCTGTGTACATTCAAATTATGAAGCTATGATAGATACCTCTCTGGAAACAGGTACCGGAGTCCAGCTGGGAATGTCTTGATGGTTGATCCTCTGAACAAGCTCCACATCTCCTGTGTCTTTTATGGAGATCAGGAAGCCTTCTGTGTCTCTCTAACCTTCTATAGATCTTCCCAGAAACAGCCCCATAAGGGTTGCAAAACTCCTATCCCATGCTTTCCTGGAAATTTCTCTTCATTTTGTCAGCTACTGATGTGAGACTTCAACTAAGAAGCAAAGAGTATATTTAGGAAGATAGGGCACATACAACTCCACCTCTTGCTTATCATCTGAAATGAGTAGTTACTATTCTGCTTGCATTCTTGATTGCATATTCATTTCTTAAGAACTGCTAATATTCCACAGAAGTTCTCCTGCCTCCAGAGAAGTGCAGAGACTGCTCATCATGATCACTCTGTCCCTTCACAGAGGCTGTTCAGTGACTGTGGATGGAGGGAATTAGCAGTTGCTCCCCACACAATATGGAGAGTGCTTAATGGGGACCTGAAGGTGAAAAGTGTCAGTCTACTACCACCAGTTCCTTAATCATTCAGCAGTACCCCAGGAATGGTCACCGCATACAAATAGTTTCAGCCTGGATTGTATCTCTGGAAAACCATCCTTGTTTTTTTTCTATTAAGAGTCACTCACAGAGTCTGTTCCAGGACCCACAGCAATGCTGACCTTGGTGTCAGTACCTTCAGTCCTTCGTGTGCCTGTGGATGGATACCCTTGGCTTTCCCACATGAGAGAGTTAAAGCTTGGTGATGTCAGTCTAAGCAGGAGGCTAAAGACTTCCGAGCATTGTAGGACAAGTCAGGAGAAATGTGTTGGAAAAACTGTCAGAGCAGCAGGCAGGAAATCTAGAAGCAAAATCTAGTTCCTAACAGGCTACTGGCTTCAATAGACTCTCTGTGAGAAAAGGTATTTCTTTTCTGTTTGCTAGATTCCCTAAGGCCAACAAGCAGACCACAATGGAACAAATAAGTCTGTAGGTACTTTAAAAAGACATCTCGATATACTTAAATGTCAGAAATTATAAAAATGATGCTAAACATGGATTCCTCCCTGCCAGCCCTCTGGAGGTATGGTAGCTTTAATTATTCATCATTAAAGACTGAATTAATTGAGTTTTTTCTTAAACATCCTCTTCCAGAGGTAGCTTTTTAAGTGACTGAGAGTGTTTTTCTTAGACCAATAGAAATAAATCCAGAGTATACTACAGAAAACCTTGGCGTCTTTTCATTGTGAGATTTCTGCTCTGCAAGGCAGGAGAAGAAAATTAAGGAGTAAAGCCACATCACATGGAGGAGTGCCAGGGAGTTTACTGGAGCAGTTAGGGACCAGAAGACAGACTGGTGACCCGTTTTCCTGATTACCAGACCCTTAAACAATCCAACTCTCCACATCTTCCTTTAATGATCAGAGGCAGAAGGCAGACATGCACAGCTCTCTGTCCGTTTAAGGAGCAGAACACGCGTGACGAGGTTTTCAATGACCATATAAAACCCATGCTACAAAAACCTGTAATGAACGGTAATTAATTTTGATTTTCAGCACAAATGATTCTGGCTTTGTGTGTAAATACACCCACTTCCCTCTGGCCTGTCTTTTTCACTGGCCAAATCTGGCCGTGACTCAGGACTGCTGTCCCCTGAGGTACTTACTGCGAATGCAAGGTGGGGCTGCAGCCCTCTTGGAAATCGCACCTGTTTCTTATACACTGGACTGGAGACCCTTGGCTTTTATCTTCCCCAGCACTGTACAAACTGACTGAACGCTGTTAATAACACAAGCTGAGCCCTTTTTGTATATGTGGGCCTGCAGAAAGCAGCAGCCAAAGCAGCACCAGGCTTCCTGGTGCTCACCTAGGAGGGTTAGACATCCCAGCGGGACTGTCTCTGTCTGTCCTTCTGCTGGTATCAAGGGTGTTGCAGCACTAAGAACTGGCATCTAGGACCTACACGGTGAGGTCAGTTTAGATAAGCGACTTACAAGAAGGCTCCTAAGGCCTTGTAAAGGGCTCAGCCTTTTACCTGGAGATTCCCAAAGGAGGCATGAAGGGCCAAAGCTCTCTTCTTGCAGGCAATTTATGCTGATCGTGCAGGACGGTGCTGGAAGGGCCAGGAAGCTCCTGCACTTGATGCCAAGGGGTTGCACTGAGCAGGCTGCCACAGGGAAAGCTGTGGAGCTGGGATCTCGCTGGTGAATCTGTGTGAATGTGCTTGGTGTGGCTAGCAGAGCTGTGTGCGTTTGGAGAGCAGGGAACTGGCAGCACCAGATTTGTCACGTAGCAGTATTTGCGTTTCCCCACGGTGGCTTAGATATACATGAGTTTAGGCAGCCATTGAGAAATTTCAAAACTTAAAGATATGTAAACTACAAAGTATCCTCTATCAGTGGGACTAGAAGCTGAGAATTTATTTGTTTACACAAAAACCTCAGGATTGTGCAAGTGTTAAGAATAGTGGCTGGATGAGGGCAGAGGGTAAAGATCTGTAGAAGAGATACTTACAGCTCCCTTAAGCTGAGCCTGTGTTGAGCCTTGAGACTGTTTTAAACCATGCCACAATATGCACAGGCTATTTCCCAAGTGGGAATTCAGTATGAATCTAGTTGTTCGTGGTAGCTTTTGAGGGAATCAGGGCTGTAATGAGACTGTTTGGTATGTAATGGTGCAGGCTGTAACTTAGCTGTCAGCCATGCAGAGTCCCTCTGTAGAGACAAAAACCCAGGCAGGAAGGCTCATCTATTTCTTGTCCTTTGCATTTCTCATGGAGAACCACAAGAGAGCATTGACTTTAGGGGCTGAAAGCATTCAGGGCTTGGTTCTGCAATGAGTGGAGCTTAAGCCTGTGTTTTGGGTTGCAAACATCCTTTTACACTTTACGTGTCAAGGTCCTGATATGGGATTTTAATTAATTATACTTTTAAATTTTCTGCCTTTCTATTTAAGCTTAGGGTGTAGGTGCAGAATTCCAATGGAGTTCAACTTTTGCTAAGACAGAGCTCCTTGGCAGCATGTGGAGTATCTTAAACCTCAGAAAAACAGATAAAATATTGCAGCCTAAGTAGTTTGCTGAAATTACAATTTGAAATGGGTAGAAGTCCTTTCATTTCAGCATTTAAACAGAAGTACATCTCTCCTAAAGATGTAATCTATGAAGCATGTCAAAGGTTTTTGACATTTGAAATTATAGCTCTTGTACTGAAGAGAGGCTGTCAATTTGTAGCTTTGTATTTTTTCTCCCTGTAAATGTGAGTAATTTCTCTTAGCCCTCAGTACATCACCAGTATATTGTTGTTTGTGGAACTGCTTGGATTTAGTAGATGAGAATCAATAAATGAACCATTTACTGACTGTGAAATTGACTTTTATAATTGAGAGACTGCTGAAAATGTATGTATACGTGAGGAAAGCAAAAATCAAGTTACATTATATTGTATGTTTGTTGCAGGACTGAAAGAAAAGTTGATCCTTTTGGATAAAAGCCCCAGAATCGCATAAAATTTTGTTGGAAGAGATCACTGGGTGTCACCTGCTCCAGCCTTCCACCCCAACAAGTGCTGTCACCAGCACTAAGTCAGATCAGCTATGAATTTGTTTAGATCAAGTCCTGAAAAACTTTCAAAGAACGAGACCACACAACCTTTCTGGTAACCTGTTCCTGTGCTGTTTAAAGCATAATTAATTAAAAGCCCTTATCAGGGTCTTGACTTGCAAAGAGTAAAAGAATGCTTGCAACACTACCCTCCCAGTAGGAAAATGTTTTCCTTTCTATAATGCAAAAGTAATTATTCATGTTTTCTACTTGTCAATTTTCAGTTTTATGCAAATATTTTTCCTCTTAGGAGGAAAAAAAGTCCCACCTGCACAGACTTCAGAGTAATAGGGGAAATCTTCTTTCCAATGTCACATATCAGGCACCTCAGCTACTCAACTCAATTAATCAGCTGGGGTCTCTAAATGCCTTGCTAATGGAGAAACAGTGGCACTTTTAGGTGGAGATCCAGAGGGACCACGCTACTTACAGCTGTCCAAAATGCTATTTCATCACTTAAGGTGGTGTAATTCTCTATCAAGTCAGCTGGAACTTTACTTAAGGTAAAGTCAAGTCAGGATGTTTTCTGCTCATTGTGTGCAACAGCTTGGAATATTTTTGAAATGAGCTAAAAAATATGATAGGATGCCTGGAACAATGTAACCTGGGCTGAAGTTAATGTTCCCATACCATGGACCACTGCAATATTTAGCTCCTGTGAAATAATGCTGGGTAGTGGGAGTTTCCTGTGGATGGTTTTGTTGATGAATCAATCCTACTCCTAAGGCAGGAAGCCCTGTTGCTGAGGCTTTTCCCAGAAACACACATACATGAGAAACATGTTCAGCTGCTAGGTGCATATAGAGAAGGCTTGCTGTTTCTCATACTTCTTGGGTACCTTACATAGCCTTTAACAGTAAGTAGTAGACAGGCTTCATAGAGAAAGAAGTGGATGGTCTACGGAATCCATTTAGAAATTTATGACAAGTAGGTGGTAATATAAGCACTTGTTAGAAATGACTGTAGGGCAAAATTAGGCTTATAGTCACAAGTCTTGCCTTAGTCTTCATTTTAAGCTTATACTTTTGAGTCTTTTTTCAGGTAATGGGCTGGTGCATATCACTGGGCTTAAGAAGCTCATTATTTGGAGGACTGGGAATTCAGATTTAGATCTAGGGTTAGGATATTTGCTATGGCAAAAGCCTGTTGTCAGTTTGTCGTGGGTTTTGTATGCTTTTCCTGTAGAGTTGCCTCGGTCTTTTTTTCTTGAGTGGAGCATTCTCATGCTCCAAATGCTATGGGATTTTATGAACTTCCTTTAAGAATTCAGAAGCACTTCTTAACTTGCTGCTCAGGTTTGATGCACTCTTCCAGTCTGGTTGAACAATTTCCGTTTGATCAGTTCTCAGGTATTGAACTTATTTGACCTCCTGCCTCAGTTACTTCGCTGGACTTGCTCAGCATACTAATTTTCCTCAGTGATTCTTCCATATTTATTCAGAGGCTGAGATTCTCACCTATGTCATGGCCAATCTTTCTTTTATCCTGCTTATCGTATCATCTTCCCCCTCCAGTCTGTGAACCATGAGTTGATAAAGAGAGAAGCTGAACATAGCAGTTATAGGTGACCTGCCAGCTTGTTCCTGGAAACCTGTTCCTCCAGCATCTGACTCCGTTTAACTAAGCCTGGACATGGTGAATTATCAAAGGGAGTTCTGCCTCTGACTTTCTGCTTTTCCCTAAGAACATTCTGTGAAAACCTATTTAGTATCATGAGGCATATAAAATGACAAACAAAGCTGTCTTCCAAAGGCTCAAAGGCTTGCCCTTAGAAGCGTGTTAGCAGAGGCCTCATGAAAATGGAAGCCAGACGTCACATTAAATGCTGCAAAGTCAGTGTGAAGATCCATATGGGTCAAAGCAGCTTCAAAAGGATGGGGGGAGGGGGGTGTTGTTAATGCATAGGTACTGTGTCATGGCATTCTGTTCGTATGTACTTACTACTTTTAGCAACACAGCAAAATTCTTTATAAACTGAACTTGTCCAATCAAGTGATCTAATTTTGATCTTAGGTAAGCTATTGAGTTTAAAAAACAATGCTGTAATCTGATGATTTGGTAACATGAAATACTACTTTGTTCATGTGTGGCTGCTAAAATTGAACTGTGTTTAGAAATGAGGCAATCAGATAACATTTTTTGATTCTGTTGCTCCCAAGGCAGAAAGTGGATTTTAATTAAAAACAACAACCAAAAAAAAAACAACAAAAAAAAAAAACACTACCTTTTATATTGGAAAGAGGGATGGAAATTCGCAAGTCTTAGGACAAGTAATTAAATGCATGGGTGGAAAGAGCTGGCTTAGTAGAACAAACTATCGGAAATAATGGTTATTAGAAAATCACTTAATAGACCTGCATATTGGAGCATGCAAAGAAGTACTAACAGTACTACGTGTCATGACATATCAGTGTTGAATTAAGAGTAGAGAAGTTACTGATGTTGGTTTAAAAAAAAAAAAACACTTCATGCAGAAAAACGGGATTTAATTGTTGTTTATTTAAGCATAATTTAACTCTTCTCATCAGGAGGACCAAATTTCAGAAACCTCTGACCAGGTCTGCTTAGCATTGTGCACTGAGGTGAACCTCAGAAAAGCAATCTTGTCTGCATTGAAAGCATACTCAGGCTCCCTGTAATCCACACTTTGACAGGAAGCATGTTGAAGTACGTCTCTCTTCCTCCTTGGCATACGACAGTTATCCTCTTGTCCCCTTGTTTTCTGCACCGTGCAGTCTTTCAGATGTTACCATGCGTGGGCACCACATAGCCACCTTCCAGGAGAGCTGCAGGGAATTGCTGCAGAGGAATAGAGAACTTCAACACTCAAAGGAGCGTTAAATGCCCAGCGCTAAAGGACATAATTTATTGTATGACTACTTCTGCTTATCCTTGTTTTCCCACAAAATAGTGAGTGAATGCTCACAGATAATTGCACCCATCCATACTCAAGATCTACTTTACTCAAATTTCCTAGTCAAGCAGACACCTAGAATTACTTTATAAGCAAATAAAATACAAATGATCTCTTCATCCCACATATAAATATATTAAAGCCTTCTGGGAAATATACAATGTGATATTTCTCTTATGCTTACTCAGATGCCCTCAGTGTGAATTTTTACTAATTACCTAGAAAGTCCACGTGCACAAACCTGCACAACATATTTGGTGTGTTTTTGATATGGAGTCCAGTATATCTAGTGAGTTTGAATTAAGTGGGTTGAACATCAATCACCAAACACACAGAGCTGTGCATGGCACTTTCTCTCTGTTCCTCTTAAAAGCAAATTGACAGGAAGCTTTGTTGCTGGCAGATGAGCTCTTACCGTCTGAGCAGAGGCACTATTGTTAGCATGAAATCATAGAGATTCCAGTAAGTTCATAAGAGGAGAGAAATCTAGGACTGTTTCAGTCTCAAAGGTCAAATATGTACTGATGTAAACCTATGTACTTTCACTAAAGTCAATGACTCTAGGCCCATTCACAATAGCTGAGCATTACTGCCTGTATGTAATTAATCTGTGTTTTTGTGTGTGTTTTCTTTTTTATTCTGCGTGACTTGGCACCCATTGAAAGGCAAAGTACATTAATAGGACTGTATGAATTGCCTGTAAAGGCAGACCTATCTTCTCAGAAGCTTCTGCCTTGCTGACGAGTGTGTAGGAGTACCATGTTGTTAGCCTAACCAAAATGATTCTTAGAGTAAACAGATCTCTCCTCTTATATTGGCCAGGGAAACACGGGATAAGAGAAACAACATATTATGAACCCCCCATTATTTTTTTACTGCTGTGGAATTTAAGCAGATCCTCAGAAGAAAATAAGGCTTTATAACGCTCAATGCATCACTTCTAGGAGAGGAGACATAGAGTTGGTCCCTGTTGCATGTTTTTCTACTTCGTATTTACCAGTACATCAGATAAAGTACAAGATCCAGTGCCCAGTCTGCCTGTTTCCTCTTAACCCAGTGAGTGGATACCTGCATCGCTGGATTACAACTTGTGCCTTGTTTCCTGCCTAACGAATCTTCCAGTCTTTTTGTAAAGTGGGAGAGGCAGAGGTGGATCGTATAACACGTACAGCCCATAGGCTAGCAGGTTGGGCACCCTGCTTGCAGGAGGTGAGAGAAATGTGCATGAATCTCTTATGAAAGAAGAAAGAATTTAATCTGTTTCTGGCAGACAGTCCTACAGAGTTGTATTTGGTACATCTTGAGATACTTGGGTAAAGTCCTATCTCTGAGGAGACAGGTGCTACAGGAAGCATTCCCTAGCCTCTTATTGCTAAGTATAGGTGTAATCTACTAACTGCAGCCATCTGGGAAGTGATGCTATTTGAAGAACTTCAAGACTCTCTAGCTCTGGAAGATGCTGTGTAAAATGAAGCACTATCCTGGTTTACATGGACTGTGCTCAATCATCCATAAACTTCATTGGCTGTTGCATGACCCTTAGGTTTTAAAGGTTCCTGGCAGCCCTTTATGTATGGATTATTTGGAATCCTCAATGAGAGCTTCTTCTCTTTTGTTTGACTACTTCAGATTTAAGTGCTGAGCTATCCTATATTTGAGTGTTGTGAACTGGAATTACCGTTTCCTTCCTAAAAACCTTAACGAGCTGAATTAGAAGAATACTGAAGTCATCACAAAGAAAAAACAAAACACAAACCCCTCCTTTGGAGACATCACATGCAATCCCAGTCAACACTGCTGAAGAAAGAGGCAAGATTGGGGGTGGGGGAGGAAAGAGGGTCTGGTAGATAGGAAGAGACGTGGAGAGCTAAACAAAGGATCAGAAGCAATATGCTTGCTATCTACAAATAAACATGCTACAAAAAGAGATTTATGTAGGTTAAAGGACAAAGATAGTGCAAGATCAAATAGCTGTGAAGTAGCCAGAGTTAAATAGAGCTGCATGAAAGAAAGCTGACAAACTGTCAGAAGAATGAGATTCTGGGGTCCCTATCAGAAAAAAGTGACCTGAGGGAAACCTAATTAAATTAAAAAAAAAAAAAAGTATCAATTTATGAAAGTGACAAATGACACCTCTCAGTCTGAAATCAGTAACCCAGGATGTCCTGTTTAGTCCCATGTCCTATGTTTATCTTTCAGTAAAAGGGTTGGTTTTTGTTAACTTTCTAGGAGGTTTATTTCCTCCTGTGCTGGAAATGGGTTACAAAATATGCATTCTGGTTGTTGTTCCAGGTGCAAACTAAAATATTTAGGTTCAGTTTATTCTATTCGCAGAGGAGTGCATGTTCATGCAGGAGGACACTGTTCTAGCAGCTGATGAGCTGGAGGAGAGGCTGTACTGCTTTCAGCCCCAGGCTGTTTGAAATGATTTTTTCACTGTCCTCTATTCCCTGTGCTCATGAAAGCACAAAGACAGTACTACCAGTTCTAAATATTCTAAATTATAACTAGAATAGTTGCTGTAACAGATAACATCCTCATTTTGTGTTCAAGATATCAAGATAGTAAGAATTTCAAGAACCAGAACTGTAAGTTGTCATTTGCCACCTGGTTTTAGAGATAAAAGCTTCATTTTTTATAGTTACAAGAATAACAGCTAACTGTCATTTTTTAAATGAGAGCTGAGATCCTTGTACATGATTCTAGAAACTGGGACTTCACAAAAATACCAAATAACATGTGAGAGAGAGAAGCCTTCCTCAGACAAGTATTTATTTTTCCAGATAAAAAACATACAGCAAAACAACCTCTCCAGAAAGTATGCTAGTGGCATGGGTATTTTTATAACCCATCCTTCCTAGCAATAGGTCTGGAGGAACAAGCAGCAACAAGGAAGTGCAATGTGAGAGGAATACCAGTTTGTTGTGGGAGCAGAGATCTGGGAGAGCAGAAGGGAGAGAAGCTTCTTCTGCATAGTCATCACTCCTGGAGTTACCCAGATTTGGCTTTTCCCAGACAGGCAGAAGAGAAGGGACTGTCCTTGAAGCTAAACACCTGACTCCTGGAAGTAGCAGCAGGAAGCAAAGAACTTTTTAGGAACTACCTATGACTTTAAATACTTGTTTTAGGAAACCAGGCACAACTACCACCAGTGCGGCCTGCAAATGAGCATTTGTACTTGAGAGCAAGCCAGGCCAGGCTGACACTCCCCAGCTTCTTGCAGCTCTAGAAGAAGCTACAAAAGAAACCCCCAGATCCAAACATCATGTTCCAGTTACCAAAAATCAGGCTGGCACTCTTGGCCATGTCCAAACAATTGAGGAGGCTGAACACAAAGTTATGTGGTCAATTAGTCAAACATAACATTGCAAGACTTCTTGACCTTTCAAAACTGGAATGAATTTGCCAAGCAGGAAAGTGTAGGAATGAAGCAGAACAAGTAATTCAGAAACCCTCTGGGTGTAATCTGCCAATGCCTTGCACCTTCAGCTTCATTTCTGGCCTCTTAGCAGAGTAATTTGTGAGTGTCAGCAGATTGCCAGCAGTGAGAGCAGAATCCTGCACAACCTGCTCTGTCACTTCTGCTTGTGTGAATTAGAAGAATGGTGTTTTATCCCCATTTTATGCTGAGAAATGTGTGTCTCCCAGTGTATCTCTGACAAGTGCTTGCTCCAGCTGGGTTATTAAATGAATGTTCACTGCAGGACTGATGCAGAGAAGTAAGGACATAAGGACAGTACAGACTGGTTCAGGCTGAGGGCCTCTCTGCCTCAATATTTGGTTTTTGACTATGCCGTAAGCAAAGGCATGGGGAGGAATCAGGTTGGTGCAAGAGCATGTGCTACTTCTCTCATGTAGTCTTCCAATATCTAGTTTTCATATAACTAGTTTCCAATATCTAGTTTTCTATTTTTTTCTTGTTTTTCTAGTTTTCTTTTCAGGTTAGTTTCCTGAATTTGATGTGGTGCAGCTCTTTGGCAGCCTTCAGCTGATCTCTTCTTCAAGTACTATGGGGTTTGCTCCCAAAACTGTATCAACATAATGATGTTATTTTTTTCTGTTTCACTCTATTTTTTTCCTAATTAATACTAATATCCGTTTTACTTTTCTGACTACTACCTCAACACACAGCCATGTGTTCATCCAACTGTTGTAACCACAGGACCTCACTGTCAAGTACGTTACCAGCTTAAAGCCCAGCTTTTTGTATGTGGAACCATGATCTGACATGTACCATGTAAGGAAAAATATGTGTGGTAGAAATCTCATGTATGGGTGGCACAACTTTTTACCATCAAGTCCTTTGAAGCCCCCTGGTCCTCCTTCAAGCTTTCCCATAGTACTGAATACATGGTTGAAAAATGGGACAAATGAAAGGGCTGAAGACTCTATGGAAGAAGAATGAAATGCAGAGGATCTTTGGTCTGGCCCACATCTCTGGCTGTTGCTGTGTGCTGGCAGCATGTCCAGCAATGGCAGGAAGCCTCTGTACTTATACCTGAACTCTTCCTGGCCTGCGCGTGACACCCTGCCCCACACCTGCCTGAAGCTGCCAATACATCTGGCCCCCAAGTAGCAATGGCTCCTGAGGCCTGTATTTTTTTTTTCTCACCTTGACCTGTATGTCCCTCTGCAATAACTGTTGCTGTTTCCTCTGGAGATAGTCGCCGTGGCCAGGTTCCCTGTGGCAATTTGGAAGCAGCAGTGCAGGCCCGGCGGCATGGGGCCTACTGGTATACCCAGGCCTGTCACAGGTTGAAGGTTTTAAGAAAGGAACGAGATGAAAGCCCAAGAATAAACCAGGCTGTCAGTCATACAAGTGTCTCCGAGGGCTTCAGAGCAAACAGCAAATTGTTATTGTTGGTCCTCCTCCACTGGTGCCATATGAGTTTTGGTTTGCCCATGGAGCAGGTGATGTTCTCCCCTGGAGCCAAACCTTGCCTGGCAAGTGAGCAGGCTGCCTGCATTTTTGTTGCTGATTGTTATTTATTTTATTTTTTTAATAGATTTCAAGTGAATCTAGCAGAATTGGCAATTAGTTTGTGTACCATCAGCATTCTCAGGATGTTAGTGCTGAAAAGCAAAATGCAGACCAATTACTGCTACATTGTCTCTGTGAAATGTTCTGCTGCACAGACAGCTTACACATAATTCACCCAAACAGCTATTTCTCCAGTCAGCCTTTTCATCTACCTATACCACTTCATGGAGGAAGGGGATAAAAGCTGCTGCCCTTTTGCTTCCTGGAAGGATTTTGCAACCAAGAGTCTGGACTGGAAACACAGATATTAATCAGCTCCCAAACACCACCCCAAAGGGTAAATCTTTGCATTCAGATATTGGCTAAAGTAGGCATAAACTGCTACCTCAGTTAGCTCTTCAAGTAGCAGCAAGAAGTGCCCTTTTGGACACTGCTCTAAGTGACAAGCAGTCATCTTTAAATTTGGGGGAAAAAAAAGGAAAAAAAGAAAAAAAGAAAAAAAAAAGAGCCACTTGAAGCTGATTTCCTTGCTGTGTCACAGGTTATGGACAAAATTCCACTCAGTTACCCTTCTGCCAGTAGGGGAATACATAAAAACTTCACCAGTCATGAGCATTACAGTAATACAGTACTATTACTGTGCATATGTATATATGTAATGTGCAGTGTATGTATATATGAGTGTAAAAACTGTGATATATGAATATGTATATCCATACATATATACTACAGCATGTGGTAGTACTGCTGCAGGATTACACTGCGCACTGGTTTTCCCCAGTTTGCACTGTTGCCGGGGTTTTGCGGAGGTAGGGGTTTTGCTGACAGTTCCACAGTGCTGGCGGGGAAGGGAGGGCAGAAATCCTCAGGCCTTTTGTTCCAGCTACATGAATTGCCTAATTTGCCTTTCATGAAAAGAAGATGAGGAGTAAGGCTGTACTCATTTACACTCAGTACAAAGACTGCCACCCAGTGCCCTTTGAGGGCAACGGGAGTCTTTCCAAGTGAACCAAAACTGGAGTTTTTTCTGTAGTTTCAGTAGTTTCAGCACAGCTAACAGAGCTGTGAAGAACAAAGAAGAACAAAGGACACCATGCATTTTTGGAATAGCATGGGAAGGTCTATGCTGAGCTGCAGACAAGCCCTGTGCTTGTCTGGAACCACACTTATTAATGTTCCTCAAATTTGGGGATTTTCTAAAGACTGCTAATCCCCCATGCCAGATCAGAGTAGTGACTCAGTAGGGAGTCCACTACTTGGTGTGTTATCAGCAGTGGTATGAAAGACACCGTGATCAGGAGTGGGAGGAGTGGGGTTGTGTCTGGAGGAAGCCTCTTCCGTCCCACTGTCAGCTCTTCTCTGAATTCCCCAAACCTAGGAAACTTGGCTATACAATTCACAGTACTGGGACATCATGCTTGCAGTTTTCCAGAGAAAAATAAAATATAAAATAAAATTAAATAGTAATGCAAAACCTGGAGATGGATTTATATTGAAAAAACATGCCTGGACAGTAATGAGGGAAGATTTGAGCTGGATGCTTAGACTGGCACCTACCTTGAAGGAGCACAATGAATATTAGATCATGACTCAGTGAAAACTTGCATCTAAATGCGCATGTGAACTTTGTGGCTTGAATTTTTCTCTGCAATAAATCAGTTTTATTTAAGTAATACACTTGTCTTCTACTTAGGCATTCAGTGGAAGGGACAGTGACAGGATGCCCTGGGACAGGCCTTTTTTAGTTGTCTGGAAAAAATATTATTGCTTACATATCCATTAAAGCAATAATTCCACATTAAGCATGTAAAAGCTCAATGATCTGTGTCCTTCTGTGTATTTACTGACCATATCTTTGCTGTGATGGCTCACTACTGACACTGCACCTTTTGCACTGAGGATAGGTGAGTATGAGTGGAGCATCCAATGCTGAGGTCGGCACCATTACTGGAAAACATCCAGCCTTTCTGGACCTGCTGCCGTTCACACGCTGCACTGACATTTTGCAGCTCCTAATATTTTGCTGCCCTGGGCAACCACCTATTATGCGGTTTTGTTGCAAAGCCATTCTACCATGGAAACACTTCCAGCCCACCAGCAACTGCAGTTTCATTAGGTCATTACAGAGATGTTAAAACACAGATTGCAGATGTATGCATTGCAACATGAAGCATGAAATAAGTACCGCTTTGCTTTGAGATTAGACTGCCATCGGTCTTGTTTATGCCAGTGGAGTCTGGCATAAGTTCCTTTGTATCATTTGAGAATTTGTGTATGCAACAACAGGTAGATCCGTATACCTGAACCCAAACTTTAATAATTGGTTATTTTCACGAAAAACAGCGGTAAGTGCTGCACAAGGCAACACAGTGCTGCCCAGAAGACCAGGGTGAGCATGCTGCATGAACTGCTGCCCTCGTGATGCCGGGAATAGGGAGTGATGTGCACGAGCTGTCACCGCATGGCTGGTGGGGACACAGCGGCATTGTTTCATCAGGCTGAAAGTCTTTGTCATGAGCCATAACGGAAGGATGACAAAGATTTGTCCCTCTGCTTTTTCATGCAGCGTGTGGCCCTTTAAAGCCATCCTTTGTGACCTCAGTGACTCAACATGAGGGACATCAGCAAAAGGGAAAGGAAATGCCAGAGCGTGACACAATTGTTTCCAGGCAAGCAGGTTCCTGGTGGAGAGCCAGGTGCTGATACCCGGACTCACACGTAAGTCGTGGAGCTGCTCGGGGTCAGGAGCTGTGCGCGGGGCCTGTGGCAAAAGCCGGCCTCTCCACATGCAAACTGAGATAGTCCGTGCATTTCTGTGAGCAGTGGTCTGGTGTTCCACTTGTGTGCAGGATATACAGTGCATCTGGAATAATTAATTTCTAAGCCTATTGTTGCTTTCTTGTGGATCAGAAGTTTGCTGCTTCTAAGGCCGGCTGACTGTATTCAATATCTCTTCCTGTTTAACTTTGTTATTCCGGCCTCCTGCCTTTTTTTAGGACCTGTCTTTTCATTTTTCCCTTGAACTAGAGAATTTGCCTAAAGTATGGATGAGTCATGGATACCGTATTTCCTCTTCTCTGCAGCACATTCACATTTTTGAGCAATTACAGCTGACAGTGATCAGCTATACTTCCAAAATATCCTTTTCAGGGAGGAAAAGGGAGGAATGGTGATGCTGAAATCGGCCTGAAAGGTAAACGACTAAAAGAGAGAGAGAGAAATAAGAGACAGAGAGTCTTAGAAGGGCAGCCAGACGTGGGCACTTACTGTGCAGCATTTTATGGCAGTGCTTCAACTGATAACGTTCCTGTAATCAGAGACACTCTGTCATACCTGTCAGCAGCCATCAGGCATACCACAGGCAGCTCTAAATACAAATATCAGAAGCAAAAAGGATAAGTAACCGGAAGGCCTATTCATTTTCCCTGCTCACAGCAAGACATATTCTGAAGGGTGGGAAGGTTAGTTTATAACAGAGGATGTAAAAGATGCTGCCAACTCTGCATTGTCCCATCAAAGCCATACAGCTTCAGCTCCGAATTGTGGCTCTTACCTCAAGGACTTTAGTAATAATAATTAATTATCATCATTGGATTCATTATAATTAATTACAATTAATTGTTAATTATGCCAATCCATATTTTTAAAGCCTTTCATTTTTCTTTCAGAGGTCAACTTTCCCATCTTGTCTTGTGTCCCAGGCTGTTTCCTTAAGTAGGTCTAGTGGTTTTGCTTCTCGTTTCTGTGGGGTTTTTTCTTTTTCTTTCTTTATTTAAAAGGTGTAGCAAATATTCCCTTCATAAAGAAATCTGCTATTGAGGTTATTAAGGGCTAAAGTTTACAGGGCAACTATAACCACTTTCTTTTCACCCCTAAATTGTAAGGCTGTATGGGGTTGATAACAGAAGTCCTTTGAGTATCAGAGAGAAAATCAGGCTTGTCATAGGCAGTCATTGACAAGAGAGGCTAATTCCAACTGTCTCTTGCCACATATCAGAGTACCTTACATAAGAGCCCATCAAGCACTCATCTGTAATAGAGAGTATTTGTGTAACGATCACCGATGCCACACTACAGTCAGCTAGAGCCCTAGAAACGGTCATCCTGACATTCAGTCATGACTGGAAGAAGATCATGTTGCAGTCCCACTACACACAGCAAGTTCTTCCAGCAAATCTTTTGTAACTTTAGCACAAGGTGGGCTCCATAGCTGCTGTTTTGAAGAAGCATGTGTGGGAAGGAGTCTGCTCTAAGCATCTACCTCTGGAAGAGTTCTCGGCACAGCTGAAGAGTGCAGCTAGGAAGCTGAAATCTGCATAACTGTCCTGCTTCCTGGTTATTGCTTCATTCCTGATGTACTGCATCATCTTTCCTGACAGTAAACAGTGCTGTCAGTTTTTCTGTCTACTTCCAGGGAGTGTATAGGACAGACAGGACAGGAGAGTGCCAGCGCTCAGGTGCTGTATTTTGGGAGGCTGGTCCTCTGGAAGTCTGCTTGGTGAGGGACTCTCTGGGAAGGACAGGACAGTAGCTGAGGGTGAGGTACTCATTAGCCATAAAAAGTCCCTCTATTTATGTGCTTACTCGTCTGAAGGTCTACTGATAAATCTCAGAATATTGGATGGGAAACTGACTATTTATTGTGTGTTTTTCTTGATATAGCTAGAGCCTTACTTCCCAAATCTGTGTTGGATGAAACATTTCACTCCAGTTAGTGACCTGTCCTTCACTTCCTCAAGGACTGTCTTCACCCTCTTACAGCTGAGGGGAAAGCACAACCCCTTCTTCTCTCCACATCTCTTTAAGACATTCCCATGATGAGAGGCACTAATGTAATTGTAGGTGGTTGGCCTTCCAGCCCTCCATTTATGTGTAAGGGGCAAGCTAGTTTACTATGACTTTTAATATGATTTATAGGATTTAAGGTTAATATGATTTATAAGATTTGATTTATATGATATGATTTAATATGATTTAATAGATTAATATGATCAAAATGGGTAGAGTTACCCAAACAGTGTTCAAATGGGGTTTTGCTATGTGTGTGAACACAAGTGGTCCCCAAAGACACCCAAAGAAGTCGTTTGTGCTTTACCAACAACAGATGGTAGGCTATTTGAAGGAAGGTCGAAGGATCTCAATGAAGAGATGAGACTGATGCTTCCGAACTACTGGTCTAGAAAGACCCCAGTAAAGATATGTTTATTTACACTTCACAGAGGTCTGAGAATACCATTTATTAGAAGACTGAGATACCAGTTATTGATAATTAATCCTTTCTTCAACATTTTTTACAACCATTTCCTTTAGTGACAGTAACCATTATAGGCAGCATGCACAGAAGAGGTCCCCACCTTTGTTTAAAACATCACAAACTTTAATGCCTTTTTAGAGACAGCACCATGGTCCATTTATGCTAGCTGAAGATCTGTCACTTCAACTTAAATTATTTGAAACTGCATTTAGAGAAAAAGCTATATCTGTTTGAAGTAGTTTAGCATTTATAAACGTAAGAGCTGGAAAGGATATCAGAATTGCTTGTTAAACCTCACCTAGGGGAAACAGGGATAATTCTGATGACCCTGCCCACAGGAACAGCTGCTGATAAATAGGGGATCAGCAGATAGTGAGGGTTAAGGTTAGTAAAAGGCAAAGCATGGAGCTCTGACCAGAGAGTCCCTGAAAAGAGACTGGCTGGAGGGATGAGTAGGCTGCAAAAAGAGTTCTCTTTTTCAGGTGAGTTCCTCATGAGGGAGTCTTGGGGAGGGGATGAACCTAAGGCTAGTGTTAGGATTAGGGCTGGGTGAGAGACAAAGCCTAGAGCTCCATCTGGCATAGAGCTGCAAAGGGTCTGCCAAAAGATGGTGTAAGTTGCAAAAACAGTTCTCCAAGGGGATCTTGTTCAGGGGAGGCATGACTGGGGGAATAGGGCTTTGGCTTAGTTATGGTCAATACTTGTGGTAAGGGTTAGGACAGGAGACAGGTAAAGCCTTAAACCCCATCTGGCATGGGGCTGCTGTGCAGTAGCCCAAAGGATGGTGAAGGATGAAAAGAGATTTCTCCACAGAGCTTGTTTACACTTGTGTCATAGCATAAGGATCAGCTGAGGCCAAGGCCAGGGCCTAGGGTTAGTGAGGAACAAAGTCTACAGCTGCATCAGGTGTGAGGCTGCAGACAGCTGCCACAGCATGGTATAGACTACAAAACCTTCTCCCCTAAAAGTTTTTTATTGTGTACTCTGGATAAGTTTCTTGGCATAGGGCTTCTGTGGCCTAGGCAAATATCATGGGAGAACACAGAGAGAAAGCCTAGAGTGGCAGGGGTGTGAGATTGCAAAGGGGCTGCCTAAGGCTGGTGTAGGCTGCAGTAGTTCTCCCTGGAGATTTTTCTGTGATTCTTGGGTAGGAGTCCTGAGCTAAGGCTTATTCATACTCAGTTTAGGAGAAATCTTAAGGTTAGTGCACCAGTAGTGATGGTGGTACAGGCATTTAAAATCAGCTCAATGCTTCTGACTTTGAAGAGCCAGATGTCTGGGTGCTTCTCTGGGCATGGAGTAGCCAACTCCAACTCTCTGCCCAGGCACTGTATTCTGATAGCTCTTCTTCATATGAAAGTATGAGGGGTCTGACCACTGAAACTCACTGCCATAAAATCTATTCTAGAGTCAGCAAAAATGAAAGCACAAGTATACTGTGATACCCGGCTGCCATTTTTTCAACCACCTCTTCCCATTACTCTTGTTGAAGGCGGCTTTTGGAAATACAATAGCAGCCAGTGTTTTCTCTACACTACTTTTGCTTCTTGACAATGCTGTTGATGTAATGTTAGGAATTTTGAAGAAGATAAATTGAAAGTAGACAAGAGCAATCAGTATTTTAAACTAAGTTAATCCAAGAGGACCTACTAGAGCCAATTATTGTTGTCATGCCAGAGTAAGTTAATATAAATCACTGGGGTTACAGATAGGGCAAGCAGTATGAGAGAAGAAAGTTGCCTAGGACTCTCCTGTTCACAAAGTCTTTGTCATCTTTTTGGACCATGTGTCTGTTGCCTTCGTTGTCTCACTTGCCTTAGTGCTGTGAAACCTATGAAGTGCTGGGATGTGAAAGAGAGGATTCTGCTAGTTTGAGATGTGGAGCTGGAGTAAAGGCTCATGCAATGCAGCAAGGTTCAAGGTAGGGATGCTCACATCCAGCATGTAGGAATGCCAAATTCCCAGGTATAATTATGGAGGTGTTTGGGGTTGACTTTTGGGTATCTGATTTTTCTGAATCTGCTGGTATCTTTTGGAGCATTGATTGTATTGAGGTGTTAACTTACAGCGTAGTCACTTCTTGCACCAGTGGTGCAGTGATATTCTTCAACTGTTGGCCAGATATATAATAGCATTCTCTATAAAGTAGTCTGAAGGGATAACCATTTGGCTCCTTTCACTAGGCCTAACATTTCCCACACTTAAATATGAGCCTGTCTCTGTGTATATGCAAACCTGAGAGAATTTCTGGTGGTAAAATACATTGAAGGTGAACTTGGGTACTAGTGAACAGTAGTTCACTGTTGAATTACAAGAACTAATTTTTTTGGAACAACTTATAAAATGTTAGATTTTGTTTGCAGTGTACTTTGAAATAACTTCAAAACCTTTCAATGGAAAAAAAAAAATCTGGTATTCACTTCAGGTTGTCTCTCAAGAAATGACCAGAGTCTACCTTAGAGCTTTGAGACCTGTTAAAAAAAACTTCATCAAAATCAGTGTATCTTGGTGAAATATTTTGGCTTTGACTTAATCAGTACTGTTATGGAATTGCTTTTAACTGAAAATGTCCGTATTAGTTTGGCACATCAGTAGAGACGTCTTTAAGATGCCCATTTACACTGTGTATTTGTTTTTACGAGTTTAGAGATTATGATGCTCAAACACTTTAACGCTCCAGATTCAAAGACTTTTTGAACTTCCTGCTCTGCACCGTTTCTATTCTTTCCTTTCAAGTGAAAAGTTAAAACTGTGTTTAACAAACGTACATCTGAAATTGGGAGATCTCCCTACAGGCTGCAGAGGTTGGCTTACGCAGGAAATGTTGTTTCCAGTAATTGAATATGGTGATATAATTTATAGCTGCTCAGCCACAAGTTTGAACAAATCAGACATAATGCTACTGATTAATTGGATTTCTTGTTTATCACAGTACCACAATCTTTAGGCAAAAGATGATAGCTCCCATTTTATTTAAAGCTTTCCAGAAGGCAAAAGGCTTCTGAGAATTGAATTCCTGGCTTCTCACATTGCTGCCAGTCAATGGGATGTCCTTCACACTGCAGAATTTGTAATGGCTTGCACAGCACCATATGCCCCACTGCTGAATCAGCCTGCATGCAGTGTATGCATGTGCATGCACATGAGCATTTGCACACACATCCATGACAACCTTTTGGTGATCTTCTCTTTTTGAAAGAAATAAAAAATATTTTTTTCAGTGTGAAGTGGGGAAGCAGCTCCTAGATTATTACAGTTGTTCTATTTGTAGGTGATTTGTGATTCATTTTTTTTTTTTACCCACAACATTTAAGGCCTTCAAAAAAATAATTGCCGTGCTTGTGTTGCTTGTTCTGAAACAAGTGTGGTTGGCTCCAGTGAAGCAGAACAATGCTATGATAATCTATTATTGTTACTTTCTACATTTTAAGGTACTAGCCTTGTGTTTAGCACTGAATGAAACACAAGAGATAGTGCACAGCCTATTGACTGTCTCTGAGCTCACTGCTCAAAGGCTGGGACAGAAGTAGGTTATTTGTTCAGTTCCTGCTGAGCATTGTAGCTCCATCCCAATGTCATAGGTACAGATGTTAAGGCCATTACTGGATTTGTCAAGCCCTTTGTCATATAGCTTATGGAGAAGGGAAATGACAACCTGGTCTGGGACCTAAGAAATTAAGCTGAGAAGTGAGAATTCTGGAATTTTTTCCTTTTATAAAGAAAGTGTGTGAGTGTCCTGGTACATGGTTTTGTAATCCCCAAATACAAAGCATTGTTAAAAAGCTAAACAGGAAAGCTTGATTTTCATGCAAAACCAAAGTAACACAAAGTCTGTGCAGATGCTGAGGGCTAGGTGGGCTGTCTTGCCATGAACGAGGAGGCTTCCCTGTAGCCTCTCAGTGACTTCTCATGCTGGTGGAGCAAGTGTGTGCGCAGTGCCAGGAGCGCACAGGTCTCACTATGAGACTTGGTAGCCTGCTCCTCCCCATGGTGTGGCTGTCATGGAGGATCCCAGGAGAGGTGAGGACTCTCTGGTTTGCTCGCAGGGAGCAACTGTTCTCAAGACTAAGCTACAGTGCCATAAATTAACCTGGTGATATCAGCCTGTTCTCTAAGCAGGGAGGGAAGAGATAAGGAAAAAAGATGGGTCTGTGGAAAGGTTTGTGTGAAGAAGGTGGAACTCAGTTCCATAATGGAAATAAACTAAGATGTTTACCATCCCCTATGACACTTCTCTTTGCTCCTTTCCTGTTCAGGCAGGGCTTTTTGAAGTCTGTGGGGAGTCTTGCCACTGCTTTCACAGGATTTTGGATCAGGACCATCCAACTGTCTGTGCTGCTGACATATATCTGGACCTTACCTGTTGCTTTCAAGAAATGCGGTGCTGTGGCCTAGGACTGGCTGCTCAGGAGCATCGGTTTCCCCTAAAGGCTTGGAAAGCACATAACGTGTTGTAGCTGCACAGCTGTGGTACAAATGATAATGCACGGTGAAGTGAATGGGTAAACCCAGCAGCCCAGCATTTATGTGCATGTGTTGGGTTTGAGTTTATTTCAGCACAGGGATCTGTGCAGAGGAAGTGGCAATGACACAGTCCTCTGGAAACTGGATCCCAGGCAGGAGCAGCCCATCCTGCTGAGCAAGGGCTGCTCTGATGTGTGAGCAGAGGCATGCCCCAGCCTTGCCCCATCGTGGTACAGGTCCCTTTTCAGCATGCAACAGCTTTAGTATGTGGCTGTGCTCTCTGTAGAGCAGACAATTGGGTGGTTTTGTACGGTATGGGGAGCAGGTTGAAGTTGCTAGCTTAGAGATCACAACTCTCCAGCAAAAAGAAACATTATAAGACCTTTATGATTATAAGTACATAGATGTATAAGTACAAACAGGCCTTTATGATTATAAGTACTGGGGAAGGGTTGGGGGGAAGAGTATTAGAATCATATTAATTCTTGTTCATGAGAAAAAAAATAAAAATAACAAGTGAGTTTTTGTTAATGGCTAAAAAAAGTGAGATCGATGGCTATCTAAATGTGGAATCGGACAGCACTTTAATACCCTCAAACTTATAAGTGAGCCTTTGTCTTTCCTTAAAGTCAACTAAGGTGCTGGGTGTGCCAGCTGGGTGTTGCTGACCTTCTGCTCCAGCCTGTCTGGTGTTGAAGTATGCTGCTACAGTTTCTGCAAATTGCTTGTTCTGGCTTTGCAACATTCCTAGTTTAGAATTTTTCATGCTGATGTTTCTGTGTGTCCTTTCTCAGATACTCTTTCTGGGGATTTTACTGGATTCTCCTGGGTTCAGGCCAGTCCAGCAGCCACTGAAGTAAAAAGACTATTTCTCTTTGGATGGACTCACAGTTCTGACAAAGCTCACAACTGGTGAAACCTGCTTTGACATCACAGAATAGTTGAGGTTGGAAGGGACCTATGGAGGTCCCCTGGCCCAACCCTACTCCTTAAGCAGGGCCACCCAGAACAGGCTGCCCAGGGCCATGTCCAGGCAGCTTTTGAAGATCTCCTAGGAGGAGACCCCACAGCAACCTCTCTGGGCAACCTGTGCCAGTGCTTAGTCACCCGCACAGTAAAGAAGTGTTCCTAGATGTTCAGAGGCAATGTCTTGTGTTCCAGTTTGTGCCTACTGCCTCTTGTCCTGGCACTGGGCACCACTGAAAACAGTCTGGCTCCATCCTACTTGCACCCTCCTTTCAGGTATTCAGACGCACTGATAAGATTTCCTCTGAGCTCCTCTTCCACAGGCTGAGCAGTCCTGGCGCTCTCAGCCTCTCCTCGTAGGAGAGATGCTCCAGTCCTGTGACCATCTTGGTAGTCCTGCTGTTAGACTCTTCCCAGTATGTCCATGTCTCTTGTACTGGGGGGCCTGAAAGTGGTCACTTCTTAGTGCTTCAGAGTGATGAATATGGAACTGTTGTTGGAGTACTGAGCTTATAGCGAGTTGAGCAGAACACACTTTTGTCTCGCTATGTAAGAAGTGAAAGAACAAACAGAAGCATTCTAAGGTTAATGCTGTGCTCTGAGGCATGCTAAGAGCAGCACTGGACTGGGAGGACAAGAGAAACCTTTGCCTCCAGAGAGGAGAGTCTCCTTTTCCCTGAAAAGGCTCTGCTTCTGAGGAAAACCACGTGTAGAATAGGGACTGAATTGCTTAAATGGTTATGAGATAGCTGCATGCATTTCTCAGTCTTCTTCAGTGCTCACTGAGGCTGTTTGTTTTGAAGAACTGTGAGGGTCACCTCTGACCTCCGGAGGGCTGTAAGCAGACTGAACACTGGTGTGTCATCCGGGATGGCACATACTTCAGAAGTGAAGGAAAATACTGTTACAGCCTCCACTCACTCTCACAGGAAGCTTAACATGCAACAGAAGCGTGTTGAATGTCCACTGAGGGATTTCTACAGAGGTGGTCACAGCTCCACTGGGAAGCATGATATGAGAGCAATGAATGTGCATTAGGCACGGCACTCAAGTAATGCAGGTGGGTAGCTGTGTTAAGGAGCAATATTTCCATCAACGCTCATACATCGCTGTGTACAGGGTGTATAGCCATTCAGGCTCCTCTTTAAGTAGCACATGGCTTGGCTTGTGAGCCAAAAGGTTGTGGCAGAAAGGGGAAAAAATTGCAGTTGTGTTTTGGTGTAATATCTACCTAGCGGTTTTAAGGTTTTTATCTATGTACTATCTGAGCACAGAGCTTCCAACCGTGGCCCTATGAATTATTGTCTCTCACAAGGTGTGGTTATGTTTTACAAGCAACCTTGTGCTGGCTGGCTGAAATATGAGCCCACAGCATTTAGACCAATAATACTGTACAAGTTGTAGTGTTTTCCTTAGACTCCTGGGTATCGGTTAGCTGCAAAGCTGCCAAAGGACATTCCACAGTCAAAGGAAATTGAGTGTAGGTGGGCAGCCCAGAGCCCAAGTGCATACTTTATAAGCTCTCAGTTGTTATACTTACGGGGTGAGTCACACAATAATCATCCTATTATCAAAATCACTGTTGGGTGTGTTGTTTTTTTTAACTCAAATTTCATGTAAGAGTTGCCAATATTTTCCAGAGGCTTAAATTTTGAAACTGGGAGAAAATGAAGCAAAGCAATCTAGCTGACACATCTATGTGTGCAAATACTTCTTTAGTTGTACAGTTTTTTTATTTTTAAGTGCCAAAAATATTTAAAAATAACTTCATATAATTAAAATAACTGAGGCTGAGGGACTCTGGCAGAAAAAAAGGATTTGGACATCCCTGTTGTCTGGTGGCAAATAGTCATTAAACAGCATTACACTGGTCTTCAGTGCTGGAGAACAAATGGCTTTCTAATGGGACAACATCACCAGCTGGGTGAGAAGGCAGTCACCTGCAGGAGGCATACATAAAATACTTATTGAACATATGCAAAATATTTTGCCCCCAGGGTTTGACCCAATCTGGTGTAAAATATATATATAAATAAAAAATATATATGTAAATATATGTAAATTTATAGATAATATAAAATGTTATATATATATACACACACATTGTTGTTATTCCTCAGTCAAACTCTCAAAGCAGAGAGCCTTTTCCAAAAGATCTCCTAGGGTAGGGCGCTATTTATGATGAATTCCTGATGCATTTTTGCCAAGTGCCTGGCCTGTGACAGCTGCCTCTGCTCTGTGCTGCCCTAGGCACCAATGTGTTTCTGTGGGGTTTGCTGATGCCACAAATGGGCCTGGAAAAAGCTCCTCAGAGACTTGGAAGGAGCTGTGTGGGCCTTGCACGTCCCCTTCTGCCTGAAACTTGTGCTGGTCCTTTTCCAGTGCCTGCTCTCCATGTTGTGCACAAGGAGGTCCCATCCCCTACAGTGAACAATCCCATGGCAAGGTTTCTGCCAAGGGATCCTCAGGTTTTCTATTTCCCCTGGGTTCATCTCCTGTGGTACTTCAGGTAGGGAAAGGGAGGAGGAATGCCTTGGTCGGGGATGTCTTCCAGCTCCTTCCCTCTCCTGTGACAGAAGAATTTTAACTTGGCCACTTAACTGAGGCCTTACCCAGCCCATTGCAGGCATGAGTCATGGGCCAGCACCAGCTGTCACTGCCTCCTCCGTCTGGGAGGAAATGGCTTGTAGTAAGAGAAGCAGAAACAGGAGGATAAAAGGCGTATCATCAATGACAGTCCTCTTGTTTCATTTGGTTACTTGTTGGATTAACCTGTTCTAAAAGCCATTAATATTCTGACAGCGTAAATGGGGAGAAACCTGTTTCATTTAAATGATGTTAGGACTTCATTCTCTACTGTGAAGCCATTCTTCCTGTTCTCTGCTTTGTCCTTCAAAAATATCCTGAAAAATCAAACCTCTTTACTCACATTGCATGGTCTCCATGTAGTCCTGCTGCTTTTTTTTCCTAAAGTACATGCCAGGGGAACAAAAAGGCTGTATAAATGCTATGTAACCCAAAGACAAATGAGAAAATAGGTGCCCTCCCCACCCACGCATCCAGCTCCGTGTGTAGAAGCCCTGACCCAGAGGTGTCAGGCAGTGACTTGGTAACTTCGCTGCTGGAGCCAAGGGTCTTGCAGCACCTGCAACACTAATGCTGAGGAATGGTGAGCTGAAAGCTTTTTTCTTCTTCTGAAGATAAAAACCATTTCCAATAAGAGTAAGGTGGTACTTCTTAAGAAAGAAGTGATTTCTGTCTTTTTGTTGTGCACATAGGCAGCACAGCAGGCCTTGGCTATGCATCAGGGTCCCTTAAGGGCTACCAATATTGGCTCAGCAACATCAAATCCATACCTGTGTGCCTTCTAAGCCTGTCCCCGCTTCGTTTTCTTCTAGTGTTCAGGGGGCTTATCAGCAGCCAGGAACTATTTTTGGAATAAAATGCCCTTCGCTTTTTGTAGCTCAGCCTCCCTTCTTCCTGTGGAAGCTGAAGTGTGCCAGGTGCTGCACAGCACAGGTGTCCTTTGGATGCTGCCTTTGGCATTGAGGGTCTTCCAGCCCCATGCGGTCACAGAGCATTTCCTGACATTGTGAACAGGAACAGCTATTTGTTTCATCATCTTCCACCTAAACCACCTTTTCCCACTGCTACTGCAAATTATGTTGTTCTTCCAGAGGCTTCATTTCAGTGGTTCAGTGACCCGTGTATAAACTATCCTTTGTACCAAAATGCTTAAATGACTGCTTTGTGATCTGAAATAAGCAGTGACACAAAAATGCTAAACATTATCGGTTGTTGTTATTATTTCCTTCCTGTGGATCAGGAATGAATGAAACAGTTGTGATAAACAGGACCATGTTGCTCATGCCTTTTACTGCTAACTAATCTGAATCTCAGATGGGCATTTTTTCCCTTGCAGGAAAGATTGCTACCTGTCTGGCCAATTTGTGGCTTAAGTATTGCATTGTGTTTGTTACCTGTCCCCGTGGATTAAATCTGATGTGCTGTTTGCCAGCCCTCCACACCCAGCACTGTGCCTTGTTTTACATGCTGTATCCAAGCAGTGCTTTAAGTCATTACGTTTAGGGTTTGCCTGCCTCGCAGAGCCTAGCAAAGATGAATCAGCCTCTCCATACTACTGAAACTAATAAAAGCCTTTTCATTAACACGAATGGAAATTCAGTATTCTTCTGGTATGCTGCTGCAGATCCTGGATTCCTGCTGATTTTCAGGAGGACCAAATGGCAAAAAGCCTCCCCAGAGTCAGGCGAAAGCAGGCACCTAACTTCTGTTGAAATGCACTGGAGTGAGACACATAATAGCTTTTGAAGGTCCTGTCCTTAGACTTGCTTCATTTCAGGGATTTGATGTGAAAGGTGCTATAGATGTGCAGCTCAGTACTATAAAAGTAGGAAGATAAATGTAATTGTTGTACATAGCCAGCTCAGCAGCTTCTGTTGTCCAATACCGTGTATCCAAGAGTGACCAAAACAACTCACCTCAAAGAAAGGTGCAAAAAAACCCACTGAACCAAGTTTAGGTTGTTAATGAATAATTGCTGCCAGCAATACCTTCTTCCTATATTTAATAGCTGACTAGTGCACTGAAACTTGTAGATGTACGCATCTTCTAAAACTCCCCTGCTGATTTGGAGGATGAATGTTTCTGGTCCTGGATGTTTTCTCCATAAGTGACTAATCTTTTCTCCCTGAGATGTTTATGTGGCCATGAAGTTGTGCCACTGAAACATATCCTGTTTTAAAAAAAAAAAAATCTGCTCGTGCAAAGCACAGATGTATCCCCCTGATCATGAAGTGATCTGTGCTGGCAGAGCCCAGCAAGCCAAGTGAGGGCTGTGGGATGGGGAGTGGAGAAGTTCTTAGAGAACCGTGCTCCAGTTTCAGTCTTCCATGAAGTGACTCCTAAAAGCAGTGAACAGAGATGATTATTTTAAGAATTTCAAAAGACCCTTTATCTGTGTCCCTTTGAATAAATGTGATGTAGTTGTGTGTTGTTCCCCCCCCTTCCCACTTCCTGTAGTAATAATTGTGGGCTCCTTCTGCAGTTCTTGCTGAGCATGTTCACCCTCCTCCAGATGAAGCTTACCTTTTAGTTCAGCTTGCACTAGAGATTATGCAGTGTAGCTAAACCCCAGTTTTTGCCTGTTTTTGTGGCACACTGATTATTAGGCAAGGTGAATGATGTTGTCTCTATGTGTAGAAGAATGTGGTGTCAGTGCTGTCTCATTTACAGTTTGTATCTCATTACAGAGGTCCAAGTTTCCCCTTGTTGCTTATTAGCTTTTCTGGTAGTATTGTCTCCTCATCTTTCAAGATACAAGAGTCACCTCTGCAGAGCAAAGGCTCTCAGAAGGTGGATTGTTTTGCTGAAGAAAAGGCACACACAAAGTTTTGCACTTAATGAACAGGCTCTGAAAAGCTGCATTTAAATCAGCACTTGGAGGCTGAAGGGGTAGGGAAAAAGATAAAAAATATTTTCATCAGTGGCAAAAGAAGTTATATAAGGACAGCAGGATGCAATGCTGTAAACACAGAGCTAAAATGCTTAGATTTTCTTGTAGCTCAGTTCCAGATTGTGACACACTAGGACACCTTTTGGAGAGGTCTTATTTTGTTGTTGAATGCAGGTGTGACACAGCTGAGATGAGGTATGGCTGTTTCCACCTCACATGGCAGACACGTGGGGCTGTGTCTAGTGGGAGAGACACTTGTCGTAGGGTAATGGGGTGAGGGAGGCCCTTACACTCACGTACCAAGCAACTGATGGCTAGGATTAGGACTTGTTATTTCTCCTTCTCACTGTGATATCTGTAGTCTCCCTGTCAGTAGCCTCATAACATTCCCCTGCTAAAAAATATTGGTGGTTCTTTCCCATGCCATCCCTGCCTGCACACAGCTCTTCAATGTCCCCAAAGTCCCATTTCTAGAAGCTGCACTGCCCAGCATCAAGTTGTTTTCCATCAGACATGAGGAAGCTATTTTATATATCAAAGTTTCCCAATTTTCTTCTGCATTGAGACAGTCTTGGCCAACTCTTCTTGTATTCTCCAGTACTTGCTCTCTTTCAGGCAGCTTCCTACAGCCTCCCATAGCTCAGATATGCTAGAGCAACCCTGAACTAGCAAATGGCAGCACCTGCATAGCCAGCATCCACACAAAGGCAGAGTCCTTTAATATAACGGCCACAAGAGTAAGTAGATGGACAAGTGTTTTCACCAATTTGGAATGATGCTACTTAGATATCCACGAACATCTTGAAGAGCATCCTCATCACATCTTTGCTCATCTGTTGTGCATTGCTTAGTGATGAGGAACTAGGGCAAGTTGTCATTGCCAAGAGTGGTGCTTCATTCATGTTGCAAAACAACTGCCGTGGAGATGAGTAAGGAAATCTGTTCAAAATGCCTTTTCTATTGGCTGTGGAGAAAGGGAAGAGGCAAAGAAGAAACCTGTGCAAACAATGATATATTTTAACATGCTGGTAATTAAAGTAGAGAGAAGACAAATTAAAATGACTACTGTAATGTACATATGATAAATATTTTTTTAAGTTCTAAATAATTTTTCAAGGTTAAATGAATATATTTTTTCCCTTCTTTTTTTCTTTATAAAGGCTTTTGTCTCTTGCATTTAAATCTTCTCCCAATGTTGTACAAAGCCAGTGTAATTCCTGCATTTAGGAAGAAGGTTCATTGGACCCAACATTTAGGGTGAAGTGTTCATTCTTCTCACTGGACTTACATCTATGTTTCTTGGTCCACTGAAGCAGATGCACTGCAAATAGAGAACATGCTCCCATTTCTCCTTTTGTTTCTAACCAAATGGGCTGGAGCTGAGAGCTGTGTAAAGTGGCAGTGGACTTTGAATTCCCAGTGCCCTTGTCAAGGTGGATTTATATTAGAATAACAGCCAAGCTGTGCATCTCTGGTCTCCCACTGTAAGTCCTGTTGAGATAAAGAAAAGGGGCCACTTCAGCGATTAAAATTGGAAGACATCTCAAAAATAAGTAACATCCCCATGGCTCCCAGCCCCAGAGGCTCCATATGGACTCTCCCAGCTGGGCATTTGTGGCGTTTTGGCTCTAATTCAAGAGGCACAACTGCTACTCACATGTGTGTGCCTAGGTTTCCATTCCTGCCCCATCCCCCCGTGCCCACAAGCCATCCCAGTATCCATATCCATGCAGTTTTAACACTGGCTCGCTGCAGATGAAAGATGGCCACCAGCACCAGCAGCTCAATATAATTCCCTAATAAAACATCCACTGGTATTGGCAAGAAAGCCCCTAAGGAATGAATATATCTTCTGGAAAGACAATTAAAAGAGATGGTTGGGGTAATTGTGCTTGATTGAAAGGAGGCATACTTTTTCTAGCAGAAAAATAAGCACTTAAAAATGTTCGGCCAGCCGAGGACAATTATCCAGCCGGTGATGCACAAGCACAGAGGGCAGCTAATCCATTTTAAATTGCTCTCCCAGTCAGGAGAGTGACTGGGAAATGGAACTAGGCTGGCTTATGGTCTGGGTGCAGGCGGGAAGGTTTCTGTGATACCTGGACCGGGTTTGCCATGCACAGCTGCTCTCTTCCTCACTGTGACTTCCCACCACATGCACTCAGTAGCAAGGTGTTTCTCCTGCCTTACAAACTCTACAGCAGTAGCCTGGGCCTGGGAGTGAAGAAGGGAATTATTCACTCCATCCCTAGGTGCTGCCCGTAACAGGCAAGGTGCTTTTGAGGTCTATAGCTGACCATGTTGCCTTGTTAGGGGAGCCCTTACCTACCAACTGCTGCCTGGCAGCACTGGCCTCACCAGGAGAAGCTGGTCCTCCTGTCACAGAAAGTGCACAGGCGTGACTGAAGTGCACGTGGAATGCAGCAGCAGAAGAAAACAAAGCCATTTCTCTGGCCTTTTCCCCTACTGATAGATTTTGCAACTCAGTATTTAAAATATATTTTTTTTCTTCCCTTTGGTGCACTGGGATGATGAAACGAGAGTAAGCTGGTATGTGAGTGACACAAAAAGGGCAGTTTTCTAAATATATTTGGAAGTCTTCAGAACCAGCCCATGCTGGGATTTGCCAGCATCACAACCCAAAACACCAATTTAGATTTCCTTTAACTTATGCAAGTAAAACGCTTCAAACTTGCTTATATGTTACAAAAGAGGGAAGGGAAGAGGAGCTGGAGCACTGGCACGCTTCCCACCACCCCCTTTCCCTGTAGCTGTGAAGATATGAATTCAGATGCTCATTTGTACCAGCACAATAAAGAGAGAAGCTTCCCGGTTTTGTCTGGTTTAAGGAGAATTACAAACCACCCAAGCACAGCGATAGGGTAACAAATGCAAGCATTACCTCATCGCCACACAGCGTTATTGGCTGGAGATAGCTGGAGGTGGGGTGTTATTGCCTACCCGCTTGGTGAGTGCCGGATTTTCTCATTATCTCTCTCTCTCTCTTTCAAACCAGCTGACCCTTTTAATGGATGTCATCTACAGGGACAGCCTTCCTTTGTGGAAGCGTCGTATACAACCGGGGAGGAACAGCACAAATGTGATCATAAAGAGATTAAATGGGATCAATAGAAACTATTTAAAAATGAGTAACTCTTTAAATGTAATAAACAATTTTGTATTCGATACGGCGATTTTAACCATCCTTTTAAAACTGCCATTAAATCCCACAGAACAGCTCTAAAAATGATATCATTAGAATCCATAAGGCTTCTTGATTTTTATTTTGCTAAGTCTCTGTGTGCTTCCTAAGGCCAAATCATGTAATTTTTTTTCAGGACCACCCTCTGTCGCTGGCTTTCAGAAAAGTCATCACTGATTGCAAAGAGCATGAAAAGCATGGTGATGACAATATCGCTTACCTCTTGTGAGGATCTGGCTTCTCACAGCTGCTGAGAACGTATTGCCCTGTTGGGAGACACCAGGGAATTACAATTTCAATGCTAAGGTAAATCCCACAATACTTTCTGGGGTAGAAGGCAACAGCAGTGTAAGTCACCTGCTCCTGTGATGTCTGGACAGAAGTGGCAGAATTGAGACCGGAGGTGTTGTGTGAATCCAAGCGACGCTTTTGCCCCTGGCCTTGTTTTTTTTCTCTTAGATCCCATTCCTGTGAAATACCCTTTGGCATAAAAATAATTCGATGTAAATTAAGAAAGGATCTCAAGGTTTATCTCTTGGTGAATAACATGGCCAGGTGCAGACCCGTTTCCAAGACCCTCTTCAGCATCTGTGCCATACAAAGCTGTATGCCATGTGTTCTGCGAATGGCCTTTAATCCTTATTTCCTTTATGGCAGATATTAATAGGGGACTGAATTCTCTCCTCCTTTGTCTCTCTGATGTTGTTTTCTTTGTTTCCTTTTAGGAGCAGCACAAGGGGATAGAGAGCAGACAAACTGCATTATCCTGGTAATTAACTATCTCAGCAATATAGTGGAACCATGTCAGTGGTAATGCTGTGTAACAATTTGCATACATTAGTTTTCATGTCCCAAGAAAGCAATTTCTGTAGCATTTAAGAGGAAAATAATGTGGGGGGGGGAAGGAGGGGGGAGGGCTGGACTGAGGTAAATTATTTTTTTAATTCATAATAGGATTCAAATAAAGAGAATGAATCCAGTCCTGAAAGTGCTTGGAGCATTGTTAACGTAGCTGCAATTATTCCTGAAGCAGTTAGCTGTCCGTGTTCATCCAGTTTGGAAAGATACCCAGCTCATTTAGGACCCATTGAGCTGTGGGTAAGGAATATCAGAGCTGCATGCACCATGCACGTGCAGCACTTGTGATGCTGCATGGGCACTGCCCCCTGCCTTGCTGCCTGGCTTGTGGGGTTCCATTCCTAAAATGCAAAGATCTCTGAGCAAAAGCAAGGTCCCCCAAAACCTGTCATCATACCAGATGATCATGTAGTGGCAGTATTTCCACTGGGGTGTCAGAGGCTTTGGCAGTGACCATTCATTCCTATTATTTTTCAGCCCTATTCTTCTTTGGTCAAAGGCACTCCTCAGTGATGCCAAGCTATGGATGCCTTCGAGCCCAATTTGGTTGAAGCAGACAGGGATGGTGCAATAGTCTGTGGTCTGGCAGTGGGGAAGGGGGGGACCCTGAGCTGGTTTCTGGTCAGTGGGAACCTGCAAGGTCAGTGTTAGTTTTACAGAACATCTCTCCAGCTTCATCTCCATGTGACCTGTCAGCATGTGGTCCTTAAATTCTCTTCCTGTTCTTTTTGATGATTTACTCTGTGACTTTGGGAAAATTACTTACTATCTGTGTGCCTGAATTTTCCCATCCATAACTTGGGTGTATTAATTAAACAACTTCCTCAGAGGGATGTTGTAAGGTTTAATGAATTCATGCTTGCAAAGTAATTTAAGATTTCAGATGAAAATTGCTAGAGAAGTGCAAAGCACATTATAATTAAAACAGAGAGGATACAAAATAGTAATAATCAAAAGTCTCTGAAGCTGTTGATCACAGTAAAGGGAGAATATTTATATTTGAAGCTGCTAATAAAAACATCAATCACTGTGTTACAAAGTAAAGTTTTTATAGCTAAACAGCATTAGTTAGTACTCTGCTATTTATTATTCCACTTACTATTTCCATCTCCATTGTCTTCACACAGAAGGAAAAATCTATTATTTTAAACTGATTTACTCTGGATTTATATCAAAAGGAGATAGCATTGTGCCCAAAATATGTCAGACGAGTGTAAAGCCCTGGCATGTTCATTCATATGTCTGTCTTTACTGCAGCAGAAGTCGATAAGATCGCACACCTGAGTGAGTGCAGAAGGGCTGTGAAATTGGGACCTTGGTATGCAGAAGCAAGGGAAGGAAAAATAGTCCTATCACCACAAACAGTGAAGTCCATGCAGAGTACCAAATCCTTAGAAATGATTGACACTCTGAATAGACAGAAATTGTGTAACTCATGCCAAAGACTTTTCAACTATCATAGGTTTCATTATGTAACATGGAAAACACAGGGATTTGTGTGGCCTTACGTGGCTCCATAAAATGAAAGATAGCTTTGCCCATGTCCTGTTGAAAGGTGAGGAGAGGAAAGCAACAGCTTGTGAGGTATTTTAGAGAAAGCTGTTGGAGAAGTAGCGGAGAGAAACCACAGGAGAATGTGCAAGAACAGATTTTCTCTTCTGTTCATCACAACACAATCCTTGCAAGTCTTAAACCATAATCCAAAAATCCAAAAACTTTTGGATCCTGGAAGCAAGCCCAAGACTGATTTAAGGTTTTATCCCAGTTGGTTCAATTGCATTTGTGTAAGCTATATAAACCACGGACCTCCCTGTGCACCCTACAAAGCCCATGTCTTCCACAACTAGAGAGGCAGCAGCTCTCTTGGTGGGGAGGGGACCTGCCAGGAGGTTGGTGCAGGCCTTCATCCTTGGGAGGAGGTGTAGGAGCTGAACTACCTTACTGACAGGGACAAGTCCTCAGACAATTGAAATGGTCATTGATTTATGTGCTTACAGCTCATACCAAATGAAGGGTTGTGCAGGCTTTAAAATAAAGATGGCTTGCCTGTTTCAGGACAACTTATACATGTCCCATCCTCAAAGGTCACTGATGATCTGGGGGAAAAGATATAAGAGAGAATTTTCACTATTTGGAAATTTTGACTATTTTAGAATTGGAATTTTGGTTTCCTAGGCACAGCTTTGAAACTTGATTCTCACATGGGTAAAAAATTACATCTCTAATGTCCCTCTAGGAATCTGTTTTCATGGAGATATGTTTTGTTGCTTCTGAGATTACATCGATCTGAATGCTATATAGGAAACTGGGCGTTTTTCCTGGAGTGGAGAAATCTCACAAGCCCCCTATTCTGTGTGTTGCAAACCTGAAGGGCCCCTGGCCTCTGAGCTTTGAGACCTCAAAGCTCTCTGGCCTCAGCTTCTTCTTTTGCAGCTGAAGAGCTCATACAGTGCTGGTCTTGGGGCATCAAACATACAGAGCCTGATTCCTATAAGCTGATTCCTGGTTCATCCTCAGACAATGAACCCTCAGAAAAGGAGATTACATAGAGTGGCCAGTATAGGGAGGAGAGTATATAGCTCTTAACATCCTCAGACATTGTGATTTGATGAAGTATATGTTTATAGGGATTTAATGGGAAATGACAAAGGAAGGGATAATCTGTCTCTATTGAAAGACAAAAGGGGAAATGTGGGAAGTATTCCAGCTCTCTGCCACAAAAATACCTTAATGCATAAGTCATCTGAGTCACTGCAACATGCTCTGGCAGTTCTGATGCCAAATCTGTGACTGAAATACCAAGGAAAGGCAGGTGTCAATAGTCTTTCTAGTAATGAGTGATATCTCAAACATATTCTTTGAAAGAGCCCATTTTATGTTAGATAACTAGGGGTCCAACTGTTTACAGACCTACAGTCTGAGTCCACTGTCACACTGGGGAGTGTGTGGATGGTGGCTGCATTTCTAGAGTGGTGCTACTCATCTGTAGTGTTGTGAAAGCAAATGTGTGGGTGCTTTCACTCAGAATAACTTCACAGAAATAAGAAGTTTCCTTAGTGCTGTGGGCAGATGTGACCCAGCTGTGGATCTAGGACTGTGTTACATGAAGTAGTTCATGCCTTTAACCAGATGGTCTGGTCTGGATGAAGGGAGAAGTAATTTTCCTATTAAATCTGTTCCTGCCTTGGGTGTTTCTGATATTCAACACTCAGATTCCTTCTCTCTTCCTTTTTTTTTTTTTTTTAGTATGATGTGTGTGGCAACTGAATATCAACCCTCACTTGAATTTCTCCAAGTATATTACAAAGGTGAGAAGATATTCCTTCCCTATTCTCACAAAAGTGAGAGGTATTAAGCCAGGACAGACATACTAGAGTTGGCTGAAGAGAGGGCTGGAAAAGGTGGGAATAGGATCCCCATGTTCACTGTGTCTAAGGATGTCCCAAGCTCAGGAGAGCAGATGAAGGGTGGCAAATGAGCTGGAGACAGTGATGTAATCAGCTTGTTTCCCTGTTACCTATTGGAAGCCCCTTCTGTGCCAAAGGAAGGAAATTTGGAAAGAAATATGTTTATCATTTCAGCTTATCAATAAAGCACTTAATTATATTTAATTAATAATAATAATAAAAAAACAATTATTTAAAAAAAAAAAACCATGAAATATCCTGTTTTTGACTTCCTCCCCCTTAGTGGCCACTAAATTCATCATGGTATCTGTGTACTGATTTCGGTAACTTCTGCTTGGCCAATAAAAATTTGATCCTGGTTTAAGGATGTCAGAGATGGAGTCACCATTGCTGTTGGTATTTTACTGCATGAGTTAATCTCTCTTACTGTAGGGGGTGGGGATGAGCCCAGTAAGGTAAAGGAGAAGAAATAAGGTTTGTTTATATCTTTGAAAATATGTAATTTAGTCTAGAGGTTTATTAGACGCTTGTTTATCCCTGGAAAATCATTTATATGTATGTACTTTGTCAAGTCACTTCTGTATATTTGCCCTTTTCTTGAATTCCCTGTTCTAAGCAGGATGAGCTGCTTAATTCTCCTACTGTAGCACATTTTCTCTGGCCTATGGAAAATACTTCTTCATTGTTTCTGATTATCTTTCAATTTTAAGTATCTTTATCACAACTTAGATAACAGATTTGTCTGTGGTGTTCCAGCATTGATCTTGCCAGTCTCACATACGCTGATAAAATTGTTCATCTGCTCACTCCTCCTCTGTTTAGATACTGCTCTCTTCTTGTAGTGTCAAGAACCATGGAAATGAAAGTGAAATTTCTTTTTTTTTTTCTAACTCCAAATATAGCTAATTGTTTGGAATTACATGGTGTGGATTTATCATAGTAGTTATCATAGTAGAAAATGAAAATATAATACTTGATAGGTAAAGAAAATAAGATGAGAGTCTGAAAATAGTCACCTGTTCTAGAATAGCCGCGAGATAGCGCATTTCCCATATCTCTAAACTTATTCTTAGGCTGGCTTTTTACTGGATGAACTCATAGTGTACTTCTCTCAACACTTTCTTACTTAAGGGAAGTCTAAGTGAAGTCTGGATAAGATACAATGTGCCCCTACTGCAGGGTACCAGTCCGCTCTGTGCTTTCTGTGTCTCCATCTTCATTGGGATTTATGCTTACATGCGTGTCACTTCACTGCTGCTGGTTGTTCCAGTTATCCAATCTCTCATCTTTTCACTGATCTGTAGAGAACATGGGTGGAGCTTTTCACTTGGAGGAGATGTTGAGCCATGAATATGTCTTTATTGCTAATCTTATGGTGACTTCATATGTAACTAAATACTATTATTTTAATACACTGACCATGACCCACTCACTTATATTACTTTTCTAAGTGTGAATAACAAAGGACTCCGATTTAGGATTAGAAACAACACCTACAAGCAGATGTTTGGAGACATATTTTCAAAAGTTGGATTTCCTCAGTCTGAAAATGAGACCAGCCAAATTGATATTGGTCAGCCAAATTTCCAGTAGAAATTCTGGAGAACCCTTGGGATCCTAGCGACTTTTTTGAGATACTCAAAGAGAAGTAGAGGTCTTTTCAAAATCTAGTCAATAAACCCCAGAGATAATGAAGCAGAGGATTTCTTAACTTGATTAAAAATGGGGAAAAACAAAGCCAATTTATGAAAAAACATCAAAACAAGACAAAATTCTAGAGTCTGATATTGAGTGCATAACCAATTATAACTGCTAACATTTTTAACAGACCAGTGGATTTGCTGTAATAGGCCAGTGGATTCTCTCTTCTCCCACTGTAATCAATGCAAAAGACCCTGGGGAAAAGCAGAATTGGGATCCTCTTAATTACCCATTTATAAACATATGTATATTTTTTAATGGTTGTCAAGGCTGGGCAAAACACAATTTCAATAAAAATCAAATTGATCACAGAGTTCCAACCATCTTTCCTTGCCCCTGGTTCTACTGAATCTTTGTGGACTCCCTAGCTCTTATTTCTTTACAGCATGAGAAAGAGGGCTGTGAGCCAAACAGACTATTATTTATTACAATCTGTAGTGGGAGTGATGGCAGCTGTTGATGGTAGTTTTTCATTAACAGTTAAGTAAAGCCAATAAATGTTGTAATGCACTGTGCAATGGCAGATGGTGAGCTACAGCAAGAGATTCTACCTCAACCAGTGCTCCGTGCTCATCTCTACTTTGAAATACCATCAAAATAGAAAAGAGTTTTAAAGAGGACCACCTGTTCAGCTGCCTTATCCCCACATAACTTTCATATGTCTGGAAATGCAATCCAAATGCAAACAGCTAGGACAAAACAAACTGCTTGCCACCAAAAGAAGGTAGAGAATAACCCATTCCACTGACAGTTTGGCTATAACTTACAGTGCAGTTTCTGACCTATCTTTGGCTCTTTTTCTTTGCAAAATTGAGTTAGTGGTCAGGCCCGGAATAAAGCACCAGCCTGTGCTGATATTTGAAATTTTACAGCTTTCTTCTCCAAAGTAGTGTAGATTAGGGTAGAAATACTCATTCCATATTGTTCTTTGTACCCGATGGCTTTTCTCATGAAAACTTGCTCACATTCCCGGTGAGGTAACTTTATGCTCAGATTGTATCATAGGCAAAAAGGTGACCACACACGGAAAAGCGTGCACCTGACTGTTTGACATGGAATAATCTGAAGGAAAAAGCAATATTTGGTTCTTGAATTATAGGGATATTAGCATCTTGGAAAAATTACTTTTTGTATCAATATCTGTTCCTACAAGGTCTATGGTTACTGGTAGAAAGTTCTTGCTGGTACCAGCAACTGCATTATTTTGGATATTGTCAAGATGACCCAAGTACAGGATCTCGAGGGATGTTGTAAGTGGTTTCCCAGGCATTTCATAGAGTGTTGTGTATCTAATGATGTTAATGCACTTCTGGCATTGTCATTTTCTTTAATGAAGAGAAAAGAACATAAATAATGGGTTTGACCAGGGTAATAAACATTTAAGTGGTTCCTGAGTCTGCTGTTGGTCCCTGTTGTATTCTGAGTCAGGTGCAAGAGAAAACACAGTGCACGTATAATGCCTCCCTGCCAGTAAATGGGTTATTTGGTGCCTGGAGCATCAGTGGAGTTTCTGTATGTTATTGCTGTTATATAGTGAGAATGATGCAGCACTGTATTTCCAAGTGAATGCACAAACTTCATGAGTCATAGCTGTGCTCTGAAGGGAGGGACACAAACTCATTTTTGGTTTATCTGTATTGCATTGCCTGGAAAGATAAACCAATGCAATCAAAAATAGAAAACCAAAGTCTCTTAAGTGGATACACTGATATCCGTATGAAAAAGTATGTTAGTGAAAAAAGGTATGTTAGATTACTGTACTTTAATCCTAGTCCTCCAAGATAGCTCCAACTGTGGCTGGTAATAGCAGGTTTATTTCCCAGGGCCTGGCTGCCTCACTGCTATTGTTTGCTTGCCATTTATAGAAAAGATCACTATAATAAGCAGTCCAAGCAAAAGGCATTGCATAGGCTCTCTGCCAGGAAAGCAGAGGTGCTAAAGTGATGGGGTGACCCTCTCCTCTGCCTCCACATCTTGGTCATTGGCTGCTCAGCACATAATGGCCAGAGCCTGCTAATGTAGAGAGACCTTGAACTTGTCACTGTGAGGGAAGCTGATGGGGAGATGCAGCACCCTGATAATTTTTGCCTAGGTCATGTGTCTGCTCTTGAGGAAACTGATGTGAGAGCTGAAAGGAGTACACGAGTGTCCCCTTTTCATTCTGAACCTGGACCACCAAACGTATCTCCGATTGCCCAGCTCCAGGTGATGGGAAATAAACACTACTAGGTTGGCAGCAGCTCAGCTGCAAGCAACGGCTAAGGCAAAAGTGTGCAGTGGCTTGAGAGGCAAATTCAGAGTCCTTCCTCTCTGGATCTAGAAGACGGACTTTCTGCAGTGGCTTCTGTGACCATTAAATGGAAATTATGGCACTTTGTGTACTTATAAAATGGTGATTTTCCATGGCTGTTAGGAAAACTTCTATATCAAAGCTTTCAGTGATGACATTTCTAACATGAAATAATGGAAACAAATCAGCATTTTCTCGTTAGGGGAACCTGTGAAAAACTTCATGGATTCAGATTGGACCTGCACGATCTACAGAGAACACACTGATCTAGTTTTGACTCTGTTAGACACAGATCTTAAATGTCTGAGAAAAACATGCAGAGGCAAAGCCTTATGTTCACATGACGCTGTGGCCTGTTACAAAATGAAGCGACATCAGTGTCATGGAAACTTTATTATTGCTCCCAGCTGATGAAACTCTCTTTATCACCAGCAATCTTTACATAGTTCTTTTCACAAAAAGAACATAAACGATGTTTATTGTTTTCTATTGGGCAATTCAATGAACAAAACCAGACGAGTTTTCCATGGAGGAGACTGCAAGGAGTGTTTTTTTCCCAAGTGGTTGCAGCAACACTGGGATCAGAACGGTGCCTGCTTTTTCATGTAGTTACCAGCAAAATGTCTACCATCTCAAATCAGAAGGGACCTCACACAGATGCTTAAAACATTTGAAAACATCTGAAGCCAGCAGATACCATGGTCTCTGCAAGGGCATGGGAGGAGCCATGCCCACAAGAGCCTGTTTCAGAGCTTGAATGTTTACCGAGCGCCCCTGTGCAATTCCTCTTCCACAGCTTTTGGTTTGGCCTGGGGAGACGGGAGGGGTAGGGGGTGTCTTTTTGTTTTGTTTCCTCAGCTGGGGACTTTCCTCAGTGTGTCATTTTCTTCTGTCATCTTAAGTCTCCAATCAGAGGCAATTATGATAGCACATTATGTAAATATTAAAGACAATTGCAGAGCTTTAATTAAAGCCAACTTTGTTTCTTCTCCCCCTCCCCTCCTCACTCCTCTCGATTTAGTCAGGAACACAATAAACTTAATCAGCTGCCCCAAATTATGCATGCATTAGCCCGTGAGATTCAGCAAGGCTGGGCTTCTCAAGGACAAAGAAATATACTGAGCTCCAGCATCTCACTTTGTTTTCTCCAGCCATCTTTTGTGGTGTGTCATGGGAAAAATTCTAATGAGGCTCTCCCTGCTGCTGCAGAAATTCCTGTCAGATGCAAGCCGGTGGCTCTCTCTGCTCTTTATTTCCCAAATATGAGTTTTCTGTTATCCCGTCCTTCTGTGAGGAAGGAAAGTGGCGCTGCCAAAAAATGGGGATTGGGATAGACTGGACTGGCACTGGCTAATCGCCATCTATAACAGTTTCTTTTTTCTGGAATTAATTTTCCTCCCTTCTCACAAAACTTTGAGCTTTTTGGCAAGGCAGCACACTGAAAAATGTGTGTTAGTTTATATCTGCAGAATAGTTTCTGTGCATCAACTTTCACTGTGCATGGATTTGATTGTGCTGATTACGTAGGGTGCTTCTTTTTTAAACCCACTATAAAGCAGATGCTGTGACATAAAGTGTTCTGGGGAAATTTCTGGCACACTGGAGACTCAGAAGAATTTGCTAACCCTCCCTCCCTGTAACTCTTCCAGCAAGCAAAGCTGCTCAAATTAGCAGAGCGTCAGGAGGGAGATACCCCTTGTCCTCCTGACTTATCTCCAGGAGGGGAGGTGCAGGCTGGCCGCTCTCTCCTTTTCCATTATTCATGAACGTCACCAAGCCCGGCCATCATTTTAAGCATGTGCTGCGTGATGGTGGCAGGGAGCTGCTTCGACCAAATGGATGTGGGTGTTCTTGTTTGCTCATCAACTGAATAATAGCTTGCTGCTGTTTGCATTAGGCAAGGAAGCCCTGAAAATGCAACCTTCTGGAAATATTTGTGCTTATTTATGTCAGTGCGGCAGTCTCGATTCAAGAAGGCAAAATAAAAGTAGCAGTTTCTCCTGGTCTCTGGCTGGCTTGCTTGCCAGAGTGCCAAGTGTAGCTTAATAATGCACAGGCTGAGTGTGTGCCCTCTCTGGGAGAAGCCTGAGAGGAAATGAGGCCATAATCTGAAGCATGGCATTGTCCCATCTACCAAACCAGCGTCCTTGCTTAATTTCTCCAGACCAAAGTCAGATATTTACAGATCAACATAGAATTGGTTTGCCATGACAGGAATGAAATCTATGCAACTTAACACCTTTCCTGAGATATTATCCACCGTTTATTTAGAAAATAAATACCTTCAGTTTGATTTGACATTTACGTGCTGCTGCTGTGAGCCCCCTGCCCTTGGACGAGGCAGGTGGAAACACTGCTCTGGTGCGGGGCCAGGAACTACCCTGGTCCTTGCAATGGACCACATCAGGAAGAGACTTGGCTCCCGAACAGCTCAAGGGGGACTGGAAAACACCTTTCTTTGCAATCTCATGTCAGCCAAGGTGAATTCAGAAGGGTTCCCCAGGCAAAGCTGAGAATTTATTACCCTGTCACAACTATGTCCTATTTAGGATGTGTTTTCACTGCAGGAAGGTGTTAATTTTACTGTAGATTAGCTTACTTTGGTTTGCCGAGGTCAGTTAGGTGTCTGGCATGTCCCACCTGTTTGGGACACAATGCTTCCTTTATTTACCTACCTAAGTAAAATCTACAGGTGCCCATGCCCTATAGGGATTTTAAATGATGTAAATATGGCTGACCATTTATTTCCTCCAAGACTGTTTTTCTAGTGAAGACACAATCTTAGCTTTTTTAATGCTTCATTTAAGTGAGAATATACTCAGGATATACCAATTGCTAAAAGTTATTATTTCGGCTGTAGTATAGTGCATTTTAGCTGTTTTTTAAGACCCATATTTCTGAACCCATAAAATCTCCGTTTATTTGGATACATGTTCTTCCTTTCCTATAATATACGAAGGTATATCACACTTCTCAGCAGAAAATTTTGGCAAGTGAGAACAAGCAGGGAAGTAAATTTTCAGCTAGAAAATAAATAAATAAATAAATAAATAAATAAAGGTCTTTATTATTAGTGAGACAAAGCTGATATTTAAACATATGGTCAGTAGGAAAGTTTGTGTTCCTTTACCTGATAAGTTACTTTTCCCCTCTCAAGCCTGGAACAAATAAAGAGCACAACAGCGACTAAGTCTTTTGACAATCTCATCTCCAGGTTTTAAGGATCTGCCATTCAGCCTTTACATTTAATCTTCTATTTCAGAGGAAAGATATCCTTTGGTCTACCTGGCTATTTTATTTTTATGGAGCAATCTTCAGAATTCAGTTGTAAAGAAGAAAAAGATAGTCTTGCTCAATAATAAAGTTGCAAACGTTCTGCCTTTTACGTCTTGGCAATGCCTGCTTGCCTGTTCTGTAATGTATTAAACTGTTATTTGTTTGGGGTTTTAATGCTCAGCTCTCACTAGCAGGACTAATGCAAGGAAAACTCAAAGGATTTGACTTTGCTGTGATAAGCCAAAGTCTCCACCAAAGGAAATGAAATGCATTTCCTGAATCTCTGGACAAAAGTTACCACAATAGCTTTAGTGAAGTTTTGTTAAAGAGGCTTATTAAAATAACACAGTGAGGAATTGCTCAGTGTACTGCTGCACAGTTAGAGGGTAGAAGTCCTCTGCACGTTTCCAAACAGCTGGTTTGTTGAGTAAGTCTTCATTATCTCAGGTGAAGCTAATAGGAAGCTGTTAGTTGCTTCATAGGGAAAATGCAAAGGCACTGTGGGCATTAAGGCAGACAGTGGTCTGAGCTCATAAGGCTACAGAGAAGGAAAAAAAGCATTCTGTTATGTACATATGAAAGGAAGAAGGAAAATAAGCTGGTACATGACAGCTGAAACCCCCAGACCAGTTGAGAGGAAGGACGAAGATAATGTAGAAAAAAAGCAGGGTAGATGCTAGGTCTGCCTCGTCGTGCTGTGTTGCGCGGTGTCACTGAACGGCCACCGGTGAAGCATCAGTTACAAGCCCAATGAGGTGCGTAGGCAGTTAATATTTGCTTTGATGTAAGGTTTATGAAATGAGGTAACAATCATAAAACATTGTAACTTGCAGCAGAGCCTTCCTAGGTGGAAGGAATAGGCTAGCAGGAGGAAGGTAAAAGAGGCGTAACAACATTATTGCAGGGATCACAGGGATTAGGCTAGCTGGAGAGGGAAGGTGGAGAGAAAAGAGAAAGAAAAGGTGTCTGAGGCATTCAAGTAGTTCTTGTTACATCCTAACATCAAGCCATTTTGAAACTAGGGCCAGATGCCCATTTTATCCTCAAAGCACTTGACCTTACTGCAACACAATGGTGAGAAAAACAGGTAAAGTAAGTGGCACAGTCAGGGAGAGGAGGAATTGTCTTGCTTTTGAATTTTCATTAAAAAAAAAGGGGGGGGGCGGGCAGGAAGCATATCATTTGAAGCATCACTTGAAAATAATAAAAAAAAAAGGCAAAGGAAGAAAGGATGTTGCTTCAAAAAAGAAAGAAATTTGTGTTGGAGGCTACATCAGATGCTGGGGTCTCTGACTTCAAGACAGTAGAAGAGATGGACTGGCCAGGAGCCAGGTGAGATGACTTGAATGAAAGGCACATTTCCATTGAACTCATAGTTGAGTATTGCCAAAACATCATCAAAATCCAGCTGTCTCTGCAGAACATACTGGATTTGGAGAACAAGCAAATTTTAACAGCTCTGCTTCCCCCACTCCCCATCCCCTGGTTAGAGCTAGGTTTTAAACTAAAACCTCTCCCTCAGTTATCTTATGCTCCATCTCAACTCTTTCCCTCTCAGGACTGCAAATACAACTCCATCATCTTCACTCTAATGATAATATTGCAAATAGTATCAAGCTGCCAACCATGGTGAAGCACAGCCTGAACAGCCTCCCTTTTCAGTCAGCAGGAACCTGGAGTAGCCAGATCCAGTCTGCCTTCAATTAAAGATGTTTTGGTCCTTTTGGGCTGTTCATTTATATGGACAAAGAAAAAAAACCTGTGATCTGATTCAGAGTTTCAACTTCTTTCTACTTCCAGGCTTCTCTGTCTCTGAGATATACAGGCAAATTTTAATGGTCTGTCAGATACATGTGGAGAAGATGTAAAACTTGCAGGTTTTGAAGTACCTTTTTGGGGGTCCTGTTGCAATTATACATTTTGGGAAGCATGCATGTTTTAGCTCTTCAGTTTCCTTCTTAGGCCACAACCCTCCCCCCCCCCCCCTTTTTTTTTTCTTTCTCCATTCCTTCATTTGTCAGTGATGTAAGAACTAGGACTAAAATAAGGGGGCTTTGCACAGCATATCCTGAGTCTGACTTGTTTATATTTGATTTCTACAGATAGGATACAGAGGTACAAACATGTGGACTGTGATCCACTTGCAGGTGGACTTATAAAATGAACCTAAGGATCAATGGCATTCAGACTTGAAAGAGCACCCCTGGATGACAACAGATGATGATTTCTAGGGGAAAATAAACAATGTGAGTACTCAAATATGTCTATATTTTATATTTTAAAAATACAAATGATCTTTGTGAAAGGAAGGTTTGACATACACTTGTAGGAAAGAAAGAATTGAGAAGAGATTAGCTGTCTTGACACTTTAGTACTGCTTCTGTTAGGGTACTACAGCTATGGACTTTGCAGACCTCAAAGAGTGTCTTTCCATATCCAGAGACTTTCATCATTGGTAAGCTTTTTATGTTTCTGGCTCACACATACAGTATATCTATGATGAGTAAATTAGCTGAACAGTTGGCTCATCAATATTTACATAGGAGGCCTTTATAAATAACCCATCAGATTTCCACACACGTTTGCTAAACTTACAGTTGTGACATCCAACACAAGCCCCAAGAGCTTGCCTTTAGAGACAGTTGACGGAGAGGTTTGTACATCATGTGGAAGAAAAACCACCCAATCTTTATCAGTGTTGTAAAATCTGCCTTCAGAATTACTCCATTGTGTCACTGCTGTGTTGCATTGTTTTCAATTGTCATTTGGCTGTTTGGGACAAATGAGAACAAGCAAGTCAATGAAAAGCCTCCCTGGGTTGCAATGTTGTCAGTAAAAATGAGAAAATTGGCTTCTGTTATCACAGAACACCCCAAACAAATACATGAGTTGTTTATCATTGTAGAGAATAATTAGCATGTTGAATTTATTTTGTGATTTTACATAAACCGATAAGGAGCTCTTTTCCAAATGATTTGCAGGTGATTGTGATCTGTTAGTATCAATCTCCGTTTTTCTTAATAGGAATCATTTATCCAATATTGGAATGTTTCCCCTGGAAGAGGGAATGCATAGGGCAGCACAAGTGTAAACACCGAGTGGTTGATTTGAAGGCTTTGTGCTGCGTGTAACCAAGCCTTGCTTGTTAGAGTGTTTTCGGTGATGCTGAGATGAATCTTTCTGTGTACTTGCAAGTGTGGTGTACCACCTTTGCTGCCTCTGTCCCAGGGCTGAAGCCCATGGGCTAATACTTGATGACTGCAGTAGCACCTCCTGCTGTGTGCAAAGCTGATCAACCTCGTCTGCCCTTCCTGTTGATTTCTGTTTGCAGCCTGCTGAGGAATTCAAATACTGTTGTATTGAGTGGAAGTGGCGTGGAGTGGGGAAGGAAAGAACTCCTCAAGAGTAGCTCTCGCCCAGTGAAACCCATCTTGCCAGACTCTCTGCTAATGGAGAGGGGGGACATTTTTTATGAGTACTTCTCTGAAAACCAAACATCAGACTCTCAGGAGAGTGCCCTGAGGGAGGCTCTTGGAAGGCCTTCATGTCTGGTGGAGTCAGAGCAACGTGACAAGTGCTTGTCTCAACTCACCAAACCTTCACAGTAGTGGTGTTTGGGGTTGTGTTTGTTTTTTTTTTTTTAAGCATCACAACCAAAGGGGGCTTTTAAGAGGGATTAAAACTCTGTAGATGTTCACAGGGAATTCGTCAAAGGGAACAACCTGAAGAGGAAAGAAACACATAGTCTCAATGTTTCTGAGATGTGTCGCGGTGGCTCACAGAGCAGAGGCTGTCACGGAGGTGTCATGTGAAGCTGTGGCAACCTCATGGCCTGCCACTGGAAAGGGGCCTGCAGTGTGGGGGAAGGAGGAATCGAGTCTCCTGACAGGAAGGATCCTCAGGAAGGGGCGAGCTTCCCCGCAATTTGTCTGTCAGTGATCTTTGATGAAGTGAAATTAATGATAACTTTGATATTTTCAGGAATTCATCTTGCCCCTGGCAGCGTATCCACTGCTAGCAGAGCCTTCTCTCAGAGCAGATATTGTAAACAACAAACAAGGTTGGCTTGTTCGGTGCTGTGTCTTGCTGAGGACTTACCCCTTCAGAGGAAAGGATCACAGGCAAAACTGAACTTCCGTCTGAAGTAGCTTTGATCACTGCTGATAGCTATGATGTTAAAAGTTGCTTGCCCTAGATTGGGAGCAGCCAACCTTCTAGAGCCTGACAGGCAAGAAAATAACATGTAAAGTCAGAGAATCGGGGTTTTTATAAACTACCTGATTTAGCCTCTGGCAGGTATTTTTAGCATGAAGAATAAAACAGAAATACTATGCAGTTTCAAATGTATCTGACTTATTCTTTCACCATTTTTTTCCCGTCTGGATGGCTACCTGGGCAACCTACTCTAGGAAACCTGCTTTAGCAGGGGGGTTGGACCCAATGATCCCTTCAGGTCCCTTCCAACCCCTACAATTCTGTGATTTTAATAAATGTCCAAACCTATCTTTAGTACATTATATTTGTTCTTCTAAGTAGCATAGCTATGGCTTTTTAGTGAAAATATCCACAACAGTAATTATGACATTTTGCAGACAGCTCTGGCCTCAGTGTATCCCTACTAGCAAATAAACCAGACCAGGGCTCCTCTAGTCCTGAGGGCAAGTTGCACAGCTTGCAGTCACTTAGGTAGGCTGTCTTGCTCCTAGGGCCGAGTAACCTCATCAGTACTGCCTATTGTGAAAAGTCCCTGGCCTGTGCTATGCCCCGAAACATGCCTTGATATTGTCTGGGTCAGTTGGCACAGGCCAGAAGTGTGCCAATAAGCACACCAGCAGTGAAACAACACAGACACTCACATGCCAGTGATTGGATCTGTGCCCTGGCCCACTTCAGTTTGCTGCTATGGTTGTAGACACCGTGACTTACGGTGCTGTTTATATCCTGCTGTAATTTTCTAGGGAGGTGGCTTGTGTTCTGCTTTTGCAACAAAATCTGCAGATTTTGCAACATGCAGCACCTTCCTGTGGCGTGCTCCTGCTAAATAAAAGAGTTCACAGGGAAGTTATACTGCCTTGGCTAGCTGGGGAAAACCAGTGGTCTCCTCCTCCAGTGGTGTTGTGGTGTGAGTGGCCCTGCCCCGCCACAGCAGAGGAATGTCTTGACTGGCCCCTCCTGTCCCACTAGCCAAGCAAGCTTGGGATGCAGTCAAGCAACCTGTGGGCTGATCTGACCGCAGATCCCTCCAGCCTGTTGCAGGGGTACTGTGCAGGCCCTTCTTGCCCTCGCTGAGGGGTGCCCAGCCCCTGCACAGGGCCAGGCACCCTCCGTTCCCTCCCCCGCTGATGGCCAGGTCTCTGCATGGAACAGCAACTGGCAGGCCTTGCTCTTCGTCCTCTGCCTTACAGAGTCCTTCTGAGTATTTTGAGAGAGGCAGCATCTCCCCAGTGCTTCAGATGCTCCTTTCCCCTTGCATGCTTCCCCAGATGCTGTGCAGTGGGTGCTGCATGCTAGCTGTTGCTCTGCATGGCCCAGTCACCCCACCAACTGGTCCCAGCATGGACCGGTGGGCTGGGCAGGTGGATGCCAAAAAGGACACCCAAAGTACCAAAGAACTGGGCAGCTCAGGAGATGGACTTAAACCAGGCACAGTTTTAGACTGACTCATATCTGCTCCTTCAGTGCCGTATAATGTGAAGTGGGGTACAGAAAGCCAAAAAGTAGCAGACTCTCCTCCTGCAGTGGACTTTCTCTCGCTGTGTTAATCTAACATAACCACTGCCTCCTTTCACACTACTTTCTTCGTGTTCTTTAGAAACTGCCTGGTAAGGCCTAAGGAACAGCTCAGGGGTGTCCTAAGGGACTGATTAGGCACAGTGCGCTTCAGGAGGCTTAGCTGTTAACTCCAACCCTGTCCACTGCGGGGGGCGAGCCCCCTTGGCAGCCGTGCTTGGATAGCGTTGCAGCAGCAGCCGTCCTCTAGCCTCCGGGAACAGATGCACACAAGGGGCTGAAGGATGAGTTTAGCAACGACTGCAAAACAAACTGTTTTTTTTTAGGAGCCGCAGCCACGCTCTGTGGCTTAGTGCCACCGAAGAGGATGTGATTTGCAGGGCTGTTTGAGCAGGTACAGACCACATTCTCTACCAGCTTGCATCTGTATCTCTCTAATGGGTTGGGGAGAAAAGGTACTTCTGCTTTCAATCAAGTTAAAAAACTCTCGTACTGTGCTGGCTGAAGCAGACAAGAGGATACAGATGCAGACTTGTCTCTGTCTTTTCTGTGTGCTGTACAAATATTGAGCACGTTCTATGAGAAACGTACAACATCAAGACCAATATGCAGGATTTGTTTTCATTTCTTTTCAAAGGACTATTAATAGTAAATCAAACATCAATTTAACATAAATGGAGTGTGGGTGCCAGCTCTCCCTTTATAGCACAGCATCCACATGCCTTCAGTCAGCTTGATTATTGCAATGGCAGCATTGCAGCCTGAAAGAAAGCCTTCAGCAGCATTTTGAAGGTGGAAAATCCTGTATAACCTTGATTATTGCTGAGCTATTTGGAGTTCACAGAAGACTTAAATTCAGTGGAAAAACAAAAACCTTTCTGTTGTCCACTGAGACTTGATTGTTTGATAGCAAAAACAAGCCTGGCAAAGAACCAGGGAAGTGAGAAATTCCAGTTAAAGAGCTTAGGCCTGATGACTGTGCCCTCTCCCCCTCCCCTTTTCTTTTTCCAAGAAACAAAAGCCCACGTCCTTGTCAGAAGACATCAATGCGTCTTGCTCAGGGCCGATTAGAAGGCCTGCTGTGGGAAACCCTGACTAAATTACTGAATGAAGTCTTGCATGTGCTCCTTGTAGGCTTCTCATAACTCGCTGACACATCTCCCTCCCATACCAAACCGCTGCTCCACACAGCTACTGAAATGCCACCGGCACAGGTGGTACCTTCAAGCCGAAGGGACAAAAGACAACTAGCAAAACAGAGGGGAAAGCAAAAGGTCTTTTGATGAGGTCTTGGATTTCAGGTTTTCAGCACTTTCATAGGAAGTTGACTGCTGATTATCATCGTGGTTTTGGATCACTTCTCTTTTTTATACTAAGTGAAGATGTAATGTTCGAAAGTCTTAAGCGTCACTGAAGAATGACCTCTTCATTCCTGGGCCTCCAAGTCATATTTAGCACTTGATGGAGATGGTTTAATTATAAAACTAGTAACTCTCTCTCAAGGATAGAGATCGAGGAGTCCAGAAATGATGGTGATCTGTTTTTGAAGACATTTATTTTTGGTGCACTTGAATCTTAATTATGAGTTACATTTAAGCTATTCTATGTTCAACTTTTCCCTTCCTTTGAAAACAAGAGTGGTTATTTGGAAAAGAGCATCCTCTTGGCTACTTTTTAAGATCTTTATTTTAATGATAAACTCTTGAAATATCGGGAAGCAAGGAAAGATGGTCTAATATCAAGACAATGCTGCTTGAAAAGCTTTTAAACCCACATTCCTCTGTCCACAAATTTTATTTACTCCACTAAGGAGGAAATATGTAAGAGAAGAAAAAGTCTTCATGAGGGTATAAGTGTGCATATGTACCAACCCACCCTGTGGGCTTTGAAGAAGTAATTAAAAATAGATTCCCTGTCTCAGAGCTTGGCTCCTTATCCCCATTCTGCACGTCCATTCCCTTGTGCCAGCACAACTGCTTATGTGGCCATCTGGAGAGCAGATCCACGTGAAGACAAACCTGGGGAGAAAAAATTTTCAGCCAGATCCATTTCCCACTCTCAGCTGCTGAGCGAGCTTGTGATGGCTTAGAGCACTCATCATCGTGCTTGCAACATAATTATGCAGTTATACAGCCAGCAGGGCAGGGAAACCTGGCGGTGAGGACGTGGCTGCTGCTGGGGTGGTGCATGAAGCAGAGGTGGTGGGCAGACAGCTGGAGGTGACGTTGTCTCAAACTTCTGTGCCAAGTTTTGCCACAGGGTGTTTTAAGGAGTCCTGATATATAGGGTATAGTATAAGACTCAACCACAGAAACATCAAATACGTGTGAAAAATAGAAGAAAAGTTGACTAGAGGAAAATGTTAGCAGGAACTCATAATTCACATGACTTTTTGAGTGACTTCCTTATCTTTTGAGATATACTCTAAAGTGCTGGGTTTTTCCTCTCTGCACTGGGGCTAGCACTGTTTTTATTCAGTATTATAAATGATGTAATTTTTCTCTCCTGTGCAGGCAGAATACAATCCTTTTCCCTGGAACAAGCTCAGTTTTCCCCTTGCTAGATGGGTTATTTCAGCTACTGTGATATATACTTCATGGGTTTCATTCTCCTTTAAAATTTGTGGGACTGAGATTGGTTTGTTATTCACATATAATATAAGCTGACAGGAGCCGTAATACAGGAGCATGATTACACAGAATAATTCATAGTTTTTTTCTTCTAGGCAAACAGATGCAGTTGGAAAGTATCTCTGTTTGCAAGGATGACTGTCTTTGTTCAGTATATAGCAAGAGCGAACTGTCAGAGAGTTTTAGCAAAGCAAGGGTGCAGACAGCTGCTCTGGTCATTTCCAGACTCCAGATATACAGCAGAAATGCCCATTTTTGTCCTGCTGTATATATTAAGAATTATATGTTGTTATAGGGGAGAGCCACATGCTAGAAATAGGAAAATATTACTTAGAGGAATGAACAAAGGAAGGAGATACTGGCTTTAAACCCTGGTTTTGTGGTCTCCTTTTCTTTCTCACTCTAAAACCAAGGATAAAAATATCTATTCTCAGAAGGGATTAGGAGAATCAAATATTTTATAAAGCTTATTCAAAATGAGTCTAGGGAAAAAAAATCTACAAAAACAAACCAAGAACCACAAAATCATACCTTTTCAGAAAAAAAAAAAAAAAGGCTAGATTCAGTTTTACTGAAACTAGATACTAAAACATGTTAAATGATGATGGTAGTTTTTTTTGGGGGGGGAGGGCAGAGGAGGGGTTGTTTAGTTTTGGTTTTGGGTGGGAGGAGTGGTGGAGGAGAGATTTTTATAATGAAGTCTGCATACTTATTTTCGCTAGTGTCAAAATGTTCCTACTTTCCACTTTGAAATGCTTCTTTGTTCTAAAGTTTATCTGATCTTAATTTTTCCAAGAGGTAAAATAAGTAAGTACATTTTTTTTTGTCTAACCATTCATCTGAAAATACAGTTATATTCACAGCTCTGTTTGAAATTATGAAATGCAAATCCATCCTTCCCCACAGGGGCTGTGTGCTCAGAATCCTTCTGCCCTTCCACAGAGCTGTTCTTGCGTCAGCAGGAAAGCAGCCTGTTGAAGCACAGGGAAAGCCTTTCCAGTGGTGACCATTAACATCACGTGTACTAGGGGAATGCTGAAACTTGCTGGCTACATTCGGTACAAAAGCACTGCTTGTGGAAATTAAGTATGGATTTCCCATATCAATGCTGTGGGTCCATTTATTCACTTGCAACTTGTCCAGTGGCTTGATAATTATTTTTGTCTATGCGGTGATCTCATATTCTCATTGCTGCCAAATAAAAAGTGAAAAGTGTCTGAACTTTTGCTTGTAAAAAACGGGGTTGATGAGTTTTCCATCTAGGTTTTGTAGATGTTCATTCCCTCCTGAACTGTCACTTCAAATTCTCACAGTTACTGCTGAAAAGGACATTTCTGAAACACTTGTAAAACGTTCTTGTTCACTTTTCTTTTAAATGGCATCTCCACATATTCCTCTTAGTAGCTTAGTAGACTTGTATGAGTCACTTTATGTTGAAGTACCCGCCTGGATTTGGATGGACTCTTAGACCTAGGTCCTCTAGAGTTTTTCATGGATTAAAGCAAAACAGAACATGTTTGTTTGTTTGTTTCATAAAAAGGTGTTGAACCCATGCTTCTTTTATAGCATCTGGGACTGGGGAAGAAGATGCAGTCAATCAGTGCTCACACATCACCTTCCGTTCCCTGGCTGGGGAATCCTGCAGAGCACTGAGAACACCTGGAAATGCTCCTCGGGGCAGAAGAAAGAGAGACAGGAGGGAGGGAGCAGGAGGAAGATTGGACTCCTTGGGCACCCACACCTGGACTGCTGCTCTCCTTGGTTTCCCTCTTCAGAGGTGGAAAGAAATAGCCCAGAAGAAAAGCTGCCAGAAGGACACTGGGAAAGGAGAACTTGCTAATGGACCTCTAAAAAGGAAATTACAGTTTTGACCTGAGATAACAATGGAGGAGTTGTATCAAGAAGGTGTACATGTCAGCTGTATTATGCCATTTATCCCAGCCTCTTCTCCTGGTTGATATAATTAACTTTTACTGCAGATTCAAGAAGATGAGAGGAAAACCACTGCATATGGTGAATCCTCAGCTAAGAGCAAGGATTAAATGAAGTTCAGTAAACTACTTAGCAATGAATGCTATGACACTTCATTGGGAGCAAAATACGGGTGGAACAGGCAAGGGCTGGGCACATTATCATTTCTGGCATTAGGTTAATTGCATTGCTGATACTCTGTGAACTGCTGACAGAGCAGGAGTGGCTCATTGCTGGACTCTGCCCTTGTTGATGCCAGAGGGGAAAGTCTAGTTCCCACCTCTTTAAAAGCCTTGCTGAGTGAAGGGGATCATGAACAAACGGTTGGGAAAATAAGAAGAGGCTCATAAGAGCATATGGGGGGAGATTCTTTATCGACTGAGCTCTGGGAGTCGAGCAGGATACTCAAAAGTGTGGGCGAAAGGGGAGGAAACAAATCCCTTTCTACACTAAGAGGAAGTGTCCTTTAGATGCTCATGTACTACTGTGGGGCTCGGCTGTAATGCCACATCCACCACCTTGCACCAGAGCTACAGTGATTCCCATTGTACTGGGTTCACCCTCACATGCAGTTTGGGATGGCAGTGGCTGCCAAGCACAGGCTACCAGAGGTGCATGCCCAATCTGTGAGATAGGTAGGGCATTTCAAATGCTGCTAGCAAGCATGTGGTGGTGCCTTGTTCCTTCACCAAGACAACTCTGTCTCCCCTTGGAAAATCAGCCATCAGGTACTTGCAGGGTAGTGAAGCCTCCACAGAGTAACACATGAGCTGAAGAGAGATTTTACCCCATCTTGTCAATCACCCAGAGAATTAGAAGGCAGCTTTGCTTTCCCTGATGCTCAGCCAAGGATTGGCATCGTTTTATTTCAGCTAACACTGCTTCATTTTGTTACCGTGCCAAGTAACTGAAATATGAACACCTCTGGGCAGTGGTGCGAGAAACAGGAGTTCCTATTGTGGAAAGCGGTGATCAGTTATACAGACAGAGAAACTGGGACTTGAACCCTTTAGTTCCCGAGTTCCAGTGATCTCCACAGGTTGGACAAAAAAAAGAAAATCCTAGCGTGTTTAACAGCAGCCTGGCCCAGGCCCTCTATGCAGCCAGTTTGCAGATGGTAATGGGACTTGATTACAACAAGCTGTGGTGGGGAAAAAAATTGTGAACAACCTGCTTGCCAGAGATGAAGAGCAACTGGTGAAAAGGGCAGGTGTTACTTCCAAATTTCAGATGGAGCAAGAAGTACCGCTCGGCTGCTGGTGAGCACAGGCACGAAACACGAGGTAGAACCAAGTGCTCCATGGAGGGGTCAGTCCATGGAAGTCCGAACCACCAAGGCAAAGGGAGAAGTGAATGACTCAAGCTCCTTGGAAATTTGGAGGGATTTGGGCTTGGGCCATAACCAAATGCCTTGCACTTTGGACTGTTCGGATTCCAACCTGGATCTGAGCTACGCGGCTCAGGCCTTTTCCAAGAAAGGGATCTATTTTACATACCACATAAAATCATGTTCACCTGATTTAGTGTCTTAGAAAATAGTTCTCCTTCAAAGTATGTTTTTATGGAGTTAGTTTTATGGGCTGATGTTTATGGATATCGTCTTATAAAATATACATACAGTAATGCCTTGTAGGGTATTAAAGTTTTTTTCTACAGACACATTAATGATGTCAAAGACTAGATCTGTCTCCAGCTCTGCTGAACACAGGAGTGAAACCTGCTTACAGTCAAGAAAAGAGTAAAGTGTTTTGGCATGAGAGTCTTACAGAGATCACCTGAGACCAGCTGTAAAGTGACAGGCAATAGCCCCGTAAGTGAAAATGGCATATCCTCCCTCTCTCTCCTGAAAAAGCAGAATTACCTGCTTTGAAATACAGACGTGCACTCTCAGAAACAATGCGTCCTTTGCCAGCAAGATAAGAATCAATTCAATTTGTCAGATGACAAGGTGATCCTTTTGCATTCCTCTTCGGTTTTAAATCATAGCTGGTGTTTAAAGCCAGCTATATTTACCTCTCTATGGAAGTAACTCTGAAATGTAGAGATTAAGAAGGCTGACAGTATTGATCCAGCTAATTGCGTACTAATTCAGAGGAGAGGACAACAGGATTATGCTGTAAGAAGAAGAGAAAGTCTAGAAAAAGGAGTAAGATCCAATCTGGATTATTTTTTTTTTTAATTTTATTTGAGGATGTGAGAAAATTGAATCACAGAAGACCTGTAAATCCTGTTACATCTTGCATATAAGCAGTTCAACATGAACAAGATCAAGAAAACATCATTGTGTTCATACAGTGTCCTGAATATCCATTATTCAGCACCTTGAAATGCCATTTATGAGAGTATAAAGTAAGTATAAAATACTACAGAGTCAAAAAGTAGTAATCTGGGTACTTTCCGCCAACCCCAAAAGTAGTCTCTGTACAATATGGAAAACACTGCAGAGTAAGTCCTGGTGAAATTAAGTAGTTTGTCACTCAGCAGTCACTATTATACTGGGAACAGAATTTTCAATGATTAAACACCATATTTTAGCCATAAAAGTGTTCCTTTAACATCTTCCCATCTTGGCAAAGGAGGGGAGAAGAAAAGAACAGCCTAGGGCTGCACGTATAATTACTTGTGGAGTCTGGTGAGACTGTGGGGGATCTGGCTTTCTAGCTACACTGAAATGCAGGGGCAGTACTAGTTTATTAATGGTTTATTAATAACACATTTATTAATTTGGCAGGAACCAGAAACGTCATGACAAACTCAAATATTTGTGTGGACTCTAAGAATTTGAGATGGTTCGAGTGCAGAGATCTTGCTTCAGCCCTGTGTAAAGGAGCACTTTAACACAGAAAGCTGAAACCTAGTGCCTGAATTTTGATTAATTTGTGGGTTTGCTTTAATTATTCACACCCTTCCTCTTGAAAACCACAGTCCATGTACACATGTTGAAACAGAGCACCAATTTGTGATGATTTTCCTCTCCAGCAACAATTTATTGACTTACCTTGAATTACAGAATTTTAAAACAGCTGACTGTGAAGTTATAGGAGAGTAAATACTGTATTGCACAATGAGGTGAAAAGTAACTGGAAAAAATCCCACTCTTGGCCTTTGCTGAATGGTACTGAAGATGAGAGTTTGTTCTTGAAAAGTGCAGCTGGTGTTTGACATGTTACACAAGGCAACTGGAAGGTCAGCATGCACTTTGAGTTGAGGTACAGGTGCTACATTTTTCTTTTCTTGACCTTCCCTGCATTTCGTCTGGCTTAATCCCTACCTCAAGAGACTCGTATAGCAGCATAATCACTTAAATTATGCCCACCCACAAGTGACCACAGGGAAAACTTTCTATTGCTTTTACTGGGGAGTAAGAGAAGAGATTATTTTAAACAAGAAAAGAGAGGGAGAGAATGAGAGAAAGACATGCCTATGTTTTTTCTAGATTGGCATTGGTGTATCCTCCAGGCAGTTAATTCAATAGCCAAGTGTATTTGGGTACGTATAGCTGATAGTAGAAAAAAAGACTGCGCAGTCTTCAGGCTTCACTGTACAGAAAAAAAAAAAAAAAAAAAAAAAGTTGTGTCACATTTTTAAAGCCTGGCATTTGAAATACATCTTGCATGCAATTTGCACCAGCTACTGCCATAAATAACACTTCTCCCCTAGAAACTTCTTGTAGCTAAAGTTGGAACCCCAAACTTTCAGCTATTTCCTTTGCTTCTCTTTGCTCCGACCTTCAGAGCCTTACAAAGGATGTCTTCAGGAAACTTGTTTTTTCCTCTGAAACACTTTGTCAGAATGAAATCTTCCATCTAGCTCTAAGAGTCAAGGCAGCTTTCGCCAGTATAGTTACTGCATTGCTCATCTAATGGACTGCTGTGTAAGTGGAACGATATTCTAAAATACTGGGCATTTCCTGTTTTACAAGTGAAGTGTGTTAGACACCACTCACTGTATTTCCCAACTGTTGGTTTCTTTTATAATGATAATAGCAGGTTTAGAAAAGTTATTTGCAGATACTATTTTTTTTTTTCTGTCAGAGTCTTGCTCTGGCATTACCAATTTGGAAAGAAACTGCAGCCTAAAAAGCAATCATTTGCAATGACATTGGAACGTACAGAGAATTTTAAAAGGTGCCTTTATTGGAGATTACTATGTAAAAAGGAAAAAAAAAAAGGAATGAAAACAACAAAAAAAAAAAAGGCTGAAATGAAAAGCCACTTACCTTTTAAAGTTTCACAACAAATGCGTCCTTGACAAATGTGTGGAGGGTAACTACAGAAGGAAAAGTTACCTTAGCAAAGCAAGAACCAAGCTGCTTTAAATGAGCTGCAGCACTGCACTGCAGGCACTTGTGAGTAGAGTGGGGGAATGGTGTTTAGGGACAGCCATTCCTCATGGGCGAGTTCTCCTTGTGGTCCTCCGTAGAGCTAAGACCTTAAAAATAAGTGGAAAGGCATCTGGGAAGATGTGTCAGCCCAATAACCATCTCTGGTTCAAAATCCTGATTGCTATCCCCTGGCCAGGGCAGCCTTTTTGGAGCTGCACAATCAGAGAATGGGGTTGCAGGACCAGAGAACCACTACAAGGTTTCAAGTGTGAATATGAGGCTTCATGAAGATATGCCTTGCACGCAGGTAATTTCCTAAAGAACGATCATCTTTGGGAACACCTATTTCATGCAGTGTCATGTTGAATGACAATCCCACAGATGCTGGAGCAAGAGGGGGAATAGAAAGGAAGGACAAACTGTGTCTGCCCACCTCACTTAGAGGGAAGCTGGGAAGGGACGTCTTGGGTAACCCTCCTCTGTGGGGTCAGGAACAGGACTGGTTCTGCACACCTTTTTTACCAGTCAAACCAGCTAGATCATTATTCTCTACCTCCCTGTTTTATTTTGAGACTTACCAGGTAACAGATGAAAGTCAAAGCAAAGAGAAGTGTACTGGGGTTTTCTCAGTCCAGCCCCTTTTGCTTCCCTTCTCTCAAGATTTTTGTATTCCTATTTTATTTTAGAATAAAGTTTATAGAGTTGGCTCAAAACTGCAATCAGCTAGCAGAGCACAGCACGAAAACTATCCCAGAGGGCCTCCAAAGGCCAATGTTGCATCCAGGAAAGTGCCAAAAAGCCTTGGAACAATGGCCACGAGCAGCTGCAGTGGATTTCTGCAGCCTCAGTATTTCTCTAGAGATGAAGAGAAGCTGAAAGAGAAGTAACTATTACTGTGACCTTGCTTATGGCTCAGATGTCACGGGATCCTAATTTTTATTTAAGAGGGACCAACTTCATTCAGGTTTTAATTGGAAGAGACTGTGATGCAATGGAGCAGAAATTAACCCACAGAATGTATAATTGATCTCATTTCCAAAGGTTCTTACTGCTGGTCCCTTAGGCCGTGAGCACACCCCAGTCTGTGTTCAGGATAAGAAATACTTGATTTCTCTTGTCTCTCATCAAATTAGACTAGCACAGCCAGTACTTAACTGATGGCCATTCCCCAGAAAACCGTGTGTGGTCCCTGCTTCAGCTCAGCAAAAAACTCAGGTATTCTCAGGCAAAAAAAAAAAAAAAAAAAAGAGGTTATCTGAGTCCCAGGCTCATAGCTCCCCATTTTCTTAAGGCAGATTTTTCCCTTCTCTTATTTTCCCAAGTGTAGTTTGAAATATAGAGTCAAGCCTTTACAAAGCAGCCCAGCAGTGTACAGCAAGGTGACAAACTGGCCACGTACCTCCCTGCTTCATCCATTTCTCTCTAGCAGCACAGCTCTTGTATGCCACCAGCCCAGCCTGTGTCATCCCATAATTGTTTTCTTCCTAGACAAGCTTTCTTGCTGTTTCCTCTGCGCTCTTCGCTCATCAATGCTGATCAGTCAATTAGATGTTCAGCGAAGCTACCCACCTTTCATTTGACTTCACTCCTCTATAGGCAGTGTTCTTGCTTGTAAAAATCACTAAGTGGTCCAAACTGATGTTTGAGACAGCCCGTAAACACGTCCTCAGTAGTGATCCATGAGGGGTGCTTCTGCTTCTGCACAGACTAATGAATGCACATACTGAGACAGATGTATTTTATCACATCAGTCTTTACACCACTTCCTCTGGGATAAATTTTATAGAAGCAGTAGGGTTTTTACAGCATCTGAAAAGACTCAGGTGCTGAAAGGTAGATTTATACACACTGGTTTTACAAATGTCTTGTGCAATCAGTGGTCAGTGGAGTTCAAAATAACCTCTTCAAAGGATTTTGCCCTTTTAACTGCAGGAATATAAGTTAAGTCCTAACAACTGCAGAAATAAAATACACTACATGGCATGAATATAGAGTGGAAAAAAAAATGTATTTCATAGTTGGTTGATCATTCTTGTAAACTTACTTCAACTCTTCTTTCAAAAGAGGTCTATAGAGATAATCAAAGCTTGTAGGTTCTAATTCTGATTCTTTGTATTAAATGGTGTTATTCTGATAGTGATCACAGATAGGTGACTCTTAACATAAGCCACTAATGTAATTTCATCTTTTGCAGTTATTCCTAGCTTTCTCAAACATATTCTTTTGTCAGTCTCTAAATAATGGAAATTTCTTGAGCCTGACCTATTTTCCATCCAGAAAGTACAGACACTGAGATGGATTACCACTTAAGCCATGGCCACTTAAATTACATGGAAGTATAATTAATTACTAGCTTTAATGCCCTTTGTACTGTCAGGGCAATGAAGAGTTAGCCTTTCCGGAATTAAACCAGCCAAATTCCTTCTACTTTTCCTGCACAGATGAAGTACATGGGAGGTAAATCTCTGAAACTGATAACAAAATTTAGTCCAAGACCTGAGTAATCATTGACTAACCTGAGAGAAGCACAGCAGGCTGTCGATGTCTGAAGGTCTGATTTACTTTCTGTGCTGGTATAATGTTATGCTTTTAACAGATTTGTTCCTGATTTATACTGCTGTAACCAAGAGGAAAGTCTATTTCCAAAGCAAAAGGAAAGTTTGTCATGACAAATAATGAGCAAGATTTTCAAAATTCTCTAAACCATTAATTAACTCACAACTTTAAAATAGAATACTCCCTACATTGTGTTTTCTAGGACTTCCTCCAATATTATCTTATTCTCTTACTATCTTATTATCTCCAATATTAGTCTCCCACAAAAAGCCTTTGTTTGCTCCCATGAGCAACTGCCCTACCATCCTAAAGATCACATTGCCTGCAAGATCACCTGTCTGCTCTCTTCAAGATGCTCCTCTTTCTCTTTTCTTTGCATTTGGGAAGCCCTAGCCAGAACTGCAGAAGTGGCCCAGGAAGACCAGTCAGACCCCAAGAAAATGAGGAAGAAAAAGAACCCGTTGCCAAGGCTCTAGAAAGCAACTTGTTGGGGCATGGGCTGGCCACGCATGGGGAGCGCACTGCATGGAAACCAGGTGTCCCCTGTCCTGATTAACAGCTTCTTGTATTTCTGAGAGGCTGCGTCCCCCACTTGGTTTCTACATTGCACTTGTGTTGTTGGACAGGGATATAACTGTTGGGTGCACACCCAAGGAAGCTTCATGCCCCTGGCACACGTGAGGGTTTGGTGTTGGTCCTTCCAGTACTATTTCACCAGAAGGCTGGAGACAATGTGTGCTTCAGGTACAACATGTCTTGTAATCTCTAGAGTAGATTCTGTTTGACTGAGGTGTTTTCAGGCTCTTACACCAAATTCTGCTCTCATTTACACATCTGCTCCTCTGATATTAATCTTGCTCCTACGGTACTTTCAGAAGTCTGACTTTCATCTGCCTATTGCTAATTTATCAGTATATAGTGCAAGCAAAACCTCGCTTGTTCTTCCAGTTAAGACCTTCCTAAGGCATTTTCATCTCTGTGGCTCCACCCTTTGGGACAAAGTTTCTTCTTCCTCAATTATTGCTCTTGAATCTGCCTAGGTAACAGTGTTGAGGGAAAGAAGGAGACGTCTGGCAGAGTTAACCACAGCTTAGTTTTATGTGCCATTAAGAGACATGTCCATCCTGTAGAGTTTTGATGGCTGTAGCTACTCTTTCTATGGATCCCCACACCCAGATAGAGCGCTTCAAGCAATGCAAGTCTTTGCTCATGTTCAGTCTATTTCTACAAACATATGTGGGATAAAAGATCCTCAGCTGCAACTATCAAAGAGCTTCAGACAGTCCAGTGACTTCTTCCACAAAGATTTGCTTTTCATACTGCTCCTGAAAACTCTCCTTCTTCAGGGCTGAAATTCTGGTCTTCTAAGAGCCAGTTAAGCACTTTGCCACTGACTTCAGCAGGGGACAGATCTTTGCCCAGATGTTTTGCCTTTGCTTTAACATCTTCCTGCACTCCTGGGCTCCTAGTACCATTTTGTTCCCTTCCCCATCACACACTTCATTCCTTTTTTCTCCACGATTGACAAACAACTATTTCTGGCAAGCATCGGAAGCAGCAGAGGATGCTTGCTAATATCCTTGCCAGATGACGTTTCCCTACAAGTGGGCCAGTGTCGTGACTAGCGCAAGCGTTCAGAGGGGTACTGTGCCCTTATTCATTACAACAATCAGGCTCTCAAAATCCCTCACATAAAATAGCTGGCAAGAGCATCCTGTTATCTCTCTCTTTTGACTGGGTTAGCTGGTACAGGCTACTCTGCTCATGCACTCTGCGCACTGGATACAGCTATGTGAAGATTTCAATTTAGTTTTTCAATTGCTTTTTCTGCTAGGTTTAATCTAATTGCTGTCAGGATGCATAGCTGATTCTTCGAGTGGTAATGGAAAGACCTAGGAAATGCTTTTGAGTTTTTAAATCTCCTTAGGACAGCTCCTTCCCCTTCCAGAAAAATTTGCCAAGCTTCTAAAACTTATAAAAATAATTGGTCAGTGTGGGAGATAACCTAGACTGTAATACTAATGTGCTAAAATTCAATCACTGTGCACACTATGGCATCACTTCAATAGATACAGCTTAGCAAGCATTAGATTTACAGCCACGTTTTTTTGCCAGCTTGGTCTGCAGAGTTAAATTCTTCAGCAGTCCTCAGGACTTTCTTGGATTATTCTCTACCAGATAGATATCAACTGCCTGCCTTTCCAATCCTAAGAGCCTCCCACATGCAGTCCTTTACTCTGGCTATCTGTCTTTGCCTCCTTTGGCATTTGGATCTTAGCTCCTGTTTTCATTTTCCCTGAAAGTTTTGGCTTGATCAATGTTTGAAAGACAGAGAAAAAAAAAATCAGGAAAATGTCCTAGAAAATCTATTGGTGGACTTTCAGATGACTTAACCTAATAGTTAGCCTAGGCCCAAGAGTTGCAGAACCAGGAGTCATTTTTGAGGACTGACAGCTCCTGATTAACATCTCTCATGAATGCTGCTTCTCAAAAGATAAGGAATAATAGGGTTGGCTGCTACTTAGCATGTATAATACTTTGGTGTCTTCAAACTGGTGGTCCAAATACTTTGTCTGCTGACTCTGTTTCAGTCTCTGTTCCTTGTTTTGGCAGGACTAATGATATAGTATGGGGTAAGGCATGGAATAGATCAGACTAAGATTACTGTTATCATACCCAGTTTGTTTCTCTTTCCTGGGTCGGTATGGCAAGTCTATCTATTTTGATACAAAGAGCAATTATGCTGATACTGGGAGCTCCTAGTTGGACTACCTCAGCACCTCCCCGGGCACCAGCTATAACCATTTCAGGTGATTAGAGAGTGTAATGGTTATAATTAAGCACACTACTCTTAGTAGTTAATTTCTATACCTGGCAGAGCTTTGGACTGTGCCATTTTAGGAGTCAGAGCACGTTCCGTACTTCTGGCAGGAGTTAGCAATAAATCTCCAAGGAAACCTCCTGGTCCCATAGAACATAAAAATCTCAGACTGGTCACGGGCAGTTGACATGCATAAAGGCACGACGCCGATGCTATGACCACAAATTGAGACCTAACATGATGAAATCAGGGAAGTGCAACTTGAAAGGGAAGATAACAGTTTCCAATATGTAAGCATGAAAGGGTGCCTTAAAGAGTGATTAATGTGGCATCCCATTAGCTTTAAGTACGGCAGAACATCTGGCATATTTCCCCCCTTGACTGCAAATTTCTGAGAGCTGGTGTTATGTCATCTTACAGTATTAATTTATCCCCATCTCTATAAATCATCTCAGCAATTGTTGTTCATATGAAAGTAATTATATAAATGCACTTGATTAAATTAGCTTTCATCTAGCACAGGTTTTTTATATGGGCATTTCCCTTCCAAAAATAACTCAGAGGAACTGATGTGTTAGGTTTGTGCCATATGACTGAGATTAGAGTCCTTTGGCACTGCTAAGCCAGTGCATTTCAGCACACCTAGAGCCCGAATGCTATGCCTGAGGGGGTCCATGGGGCTCCACTCACACAGGAACCTGGGCAAAACTTTGTCCATAGAGCTGACAAATCTACTGAATTTTTAACAGAATTCTGGAAGCTGGCATTAGTCATTGAAGTTTTGCTGGGTTTTATTACCCTTGGAGTTTTCATCTTAAAGGTCTATCAGAGAATGATAAAGACCAGACTGCATGGCACTGTGACCTTGGGTTCTCTCTTCTGTTGCCACGTCTTGGGTGCTTTAACACTGAGCAGATTGGATACGAGAATAAGAGGATAAACTCAGAGTGATTAGGGATTTGTCCCGTGACTTCAGCACTGTTGGTGCCTCTTGAATGCTTTAAAAGCCCTCATGAATTATGGACATAATCGTGCATGCCAACACACACGTTTGAAATGTTAATTTTTTTGGTGTCTCACAGTTGATGAAACAAAACAAAATAACCCGCAACCTCCAGGAAGGTAGCAACGTGAATGAGGTTCTTAATGACTTTCCCCAGCTCCTGCCCCTTCAAATGTTGAGCAGACCTTTACCTGATGGCAGCCACCATGGGGCAAGGGGTGGCTCCCAGTCCTCACTACCTTCTTCTGGCCATGCTCAGCATTTAGCCCTGGGTATTGCACTACTGTTTTTCACTGTGGAGCATTACAGAATAAGCTTCTAGAAAATGGCCATCATTTAACATGTGGCCCTCTCTCCCCACACACATATTGAAGAGCAAAAGAAGGAAATGCCTTTTATACAAAACTGTTCACATATTACTCCTAACCACCCACTCTCCTTTCTTCAGCACCAGCTGTTTTGATGTGGCATGCTGACCCTACCTCACTTGGGTGCCAGACAAATCTCAGTGTGCGAGAGTTTAGATTCAAGCAGTTTGCCCGAGGGATTATGAGGTGTGAGTTGGAGAGGCAATAAACATATCAAACCTAGGATATATTGTCACCAGTCCCTCACTCCTGCACATGCTAAAACAAGAGTAGCAGGAGGCAGGAGAGTGGGGAAGGCAGAAGGGAAACACCTATCCCATGGAGCCACTCTCTGGCCTTGGCACTGTGGTGCAACCAGAAAGCTGGGAAATACACCACAGATAGTGGTAGCCCATCTGGGGACTCTGTCCTGTGCCCTGCCTGCTCTTATTCTGTGTCTAAGCTCCTCATCCATAAAGTGAGGAAAATGGTACTGAGTCATTTCCCAGCTGTGGTGTTAGTATATATGCATCTTGATGCATAAGGGTATATGCATCTCAAACCTGTCTTGAGCTCTGGGTACTAGTTAACTATATTCATTAATATTAACTATATTCACTAAAGTGCACCCAGGCAGAATGACTCATTGTTCCTTTCTTTTCTTTTTCACTCAGCTGGAGTCAATGGAAATACCATTGTTTATGTTTGCCGTGTATCATAACACTTCAGATAACAATGCAACCTTTGGAATCCCTCAAATCCAAGTAGGCTTTGTAATTATTATTTATTTTTTTTGTGGTTGGTTGGTTGGTTGGTTAGTTTTTTGTTTGTTTTTCATTGAACAAGTTCTTGGCTTCAGAGGCGGAAGTATCCTCCCATTCTTGAGAGGGGTTTTCCTATTCTGTAAGTCATTTTATACAAATCAAGATCAACTATCAACAGCATAAATAAGCCCTGTTGAATTAGAGGAGATAAACGTTGATAATGAATTACATGCTTGGCTCCCCAGTCAACTTTTTAATCCCTGGGTCCTACAGAGCACATAACCCATACCCAACGAAAATACAGCACCAGCATCCCAAAAAATCACCAGAAATCCTGCTAATAGGATACCAGATTAATAGCAGGGAGCAAACATCATAAGAGGTTTGGCTTGGATAAGCATGCACAAGTTTGGCTATGTATCTGAAAGGTATCCAAATGACTGTAGCCTAAAAACCCTGTAATAATTGGCTTTGTAAGGTGGCTTGTCCTAACTTTTTGGTTTAGTTTGTCAAAAAGAGAAAAATGGGAAGTACTTCCATATTGGGAAAAGGCTCTATGAGGAGATAAGGTAGAATGTCTTGAGATGACCTCCAATTTGCCCCACACCCATTTATTTTTCAAAAATTACTTCTTCAGAAGAGATAGTGTGCTATAATAGCCTGTTAAGGGAAGGATTTTCACTTACTCCTAATTGTGTTTATTGTATTCAAGCACCTTCTATTAAAATACATTTTTAAGGCTACAAAGTCAACCACTCATATTAGGAAATGCCCTAATTAATATAATCTACACAGCTTCTATTCATCCCTTTCAAAGGTGACATTTTGTGGCAGTCCACCACTCCCTGATCTCATACAGCCCTGTGCACTCTCCCTGCCTTGGTGCTTGCAGAGGATGGATGGTGCCCATGTTGGAAGAAGCTGTGCCACACATTGCTGTCTTGGTGTTGCTCGGTGTGCAGTCCCCTGTCTTATTTACCACGCACAATTCTTTTCTTCATGAGCCTTCCTGGGGGTTACAGCTGGAAAAGAAGTTGCTTCACAGGCATCTCGAAACACTCTGTGACAGTAACTCTTAAAAGTGAGAAGCAATTTTACACATGAGGATGTGAGGCAAAAAGAGATTAGGGTGAAAGCTTGTTTCCCATGGACTACAATTGCAGCTTTAAGTGTTCAGCATTTCTGCCAGTCAGACTGAAGGGTTTTTAGGCAGAAATCAGAAAATGGAGAGTAAACAATCCCTAACCCTGTCAGAGCAGGCTTTTATGGACGTGAGAGAGGGTGTCTATTCCACTTTTCTCCGTGAAAAATGCAGATTTGGAACAGGAACATTCTTCAGCAAATTTGCATTGTTTTTGCTGTGCTGTTGATTTTGAATGTGAAAATCACCGTGTTGCTATTTTTTATTTCGAGCTGAAATATTGTTTTAAATTTATTTAGAAACATAAAGTAAATGTTAATCTTAAATGAAAAGATTTCATTATTCATTATGCCTGTTGGTGACCGTGAGTGCAAAGCCTGTTTTAAGGGACTAGCTCAGCAACAAGCTGAGGTCCCAGACCTGGGAGGGGTGGCATTTCTTCACAGTAGCCCTCAGCTGCCTTTAGCTTGTATTTCTCCCAGTCCCTTACCTCACTTGGAATGTCTTTTCCAGCTTTCTCAGCCTATGAGGCTATTCAGGTGGTATCTATCTGGGGCAATGAACATGCTGCTTGCTCAGCCAGGATCCTGCTCATCCAGATCAGGATGGATGAATCCCCCTGAAACTCTTCGTGGTCCCCTGCTGGCCCTTATCCTACATGTTGGTTCCCTGAAACCCAAAGCAGATGAAGAGCAGGAGCAGGGGCAGAGCAGCATCTTACCAACATCCTGCACAGGCCATGGCTGAAGCGTGCCCCAGAAGCACACACAGAAACCCTCAGCTTCTGTGGCCCCTGATATAACCAGGGACAAATTACCTGATCCTCCAGGCCAAAAAAAAAAAAAAAAGCATGATTTTAGCATAGGTGTAAGGAGCAGTTCCTGTTCCCCACTCCTTTGACAATGTGCTGATTACAGCATTTGCCTAAGCTGAGATTGCACTTGCACAAAACTGGCCTTTTAAGCTTCACAAACAGTTTAGGAGCATTGGGCAGAGCTTTACTACTCTCTACAGCAGAGGGCATTTTTGTTTTTGAGACTGCCTCGGTACCAGTATTTCATGCATTGAACGGTGAGACTAGGAAATAAACATGGGAGAGAAAGGGAAAGTTGCCAGGATGAGGCATTTTCATAAGACGTTGGAGGCTGAAGGTTTATACGTCTCGGAGCACCCTGTCCTTTGTTCCCAGACAAGCAAACTTCCAGGAGAAGGCTGGTTACACTCCCTTTGGCAAACCTCCCTTCTCCTCTCCTTCCCAGTCCCTCTGCAGGGGCCCCAGCTCTGTTACAATAGGTGAAGCATGTTGGCACTTACAGCAGGACGTTAATATGTGAAAACAAAACACAAAAAAAAAGGCAGACTTTGTTCGCAGGAATCAGTGCTGTTGGCAACGTGCACGCTCATTCAAGGCAGCTGCAAAACAAACCCCATTCCTGGTAGCTGTTGTTACTATGAGGATCTAAAAGCTCCTCAACCACCACAGACGGGAGCTGTTACTGGAAGACTTGTGCTAAAAAAACAACACAAGCTCACTCTACCAGCATTCGCAAAACTGCCTGCACAGCCTATTCCTAAATATAGTGCGGTCTTTTTCAGGATAAGCTCTGATTCACGATGTGAGCATAAAGCACTATGGATAATAATCAGAATAAACCGAATCCTTTTGCTTGAAAGATGTTACATGTGTTCTTGCTTCACGCAGAAGTGTTTTCTGAGTCGGGAAGCCCTGCAGCTCAGTGAAGGTGTGGTGAGTCCCAGCAGCCGGCCGCGCTGTCACAGCAGAGCTGCGAGGAAAGCAAGGCACATCCACCCCCGGTGTCGCTGTGTTTGCTGTGTCGGCTGACTGGTGGCGCTCCTGGGATGAACTTGCCCCAGGAAATTTAAACAGACTCCGTGCATGAGCCAGTATAGGAATGGATGCAATGGGGCCCAAACGCTGAACCCATTGCTGTCCTGAAAGCCATGCCAGCACAACAGAACATTGTCCTTCTCTGCAATTTCCAAGTACTGTACCTTAAAGAGAAGAACCAGCAATATAAAGTGTGTTTGTTTTCATACGCAAGTAACTGAATATTGTCTTTCCTTGACGTGTATAGAGAGGATATAATGCACAGCAATACAGCATGGTATTATGCCAGATAATTCACACTCAGGAAATGCTGTAGCTGTTTTCTCTTTCCTATATGATTTTGCATTGGGTTATTTCACTGCAAGCAGCCGAACAGATCTGCAAGCTGAGCAGGACGGGTTGGGGGAAGCAGAAAAGTGAGCGCTCATTAATAATGCCAGTAATGCCTCCATTAATGTCTGCCGCTGCCAATCTCCAAATGGGTGCAGCCATCACACATCTGACGGGCCGAGCGATGGCCAGTGCCATGCCACGGGAGCCGTCCTCAGCAAAGCAGTGAGGCACACGGCCTCCGTCTGAGGGGAATTAATGGCAAATTGACAGCAGCCAGGCAATATTGAAGCAGCAGCCGGAACAGCTGTTGCCGATGTTCTCCTGTTTGAATCCTTTCTGTCATCCTGCCTAAGCCACACAGAGGCTGCCAACTAATCCTGCACATGCAGAAAAACTGGCTGCTTTTTTTTTTTTTTTTTCCGCTGGCTTTTTTTTGTGGCGGGCTCTTTATCTTGAGCCATTGCCTCGTGTTTTTGAGGTTTGCTTTGATTAAGCTGGCAGTTGGATTTAATATCATCCTCCCCCGCCCCCGGTATCCTCTCTTTGGTCTCTTCATTTCAGGGATGGCAAAAGCTGTACACAATCCTTTGCCACAACAGAATTCAATGTTGCCCCCCCTCCCCCTCCCCCATTTCATGCGTCTGAAGCAGCACTGAAGTGGGAAGGGGAGAGAAGGTTTGGTCGAGCCATGCCAAACCTTTCTGCTCCTCACCCTGTGGCAGGACACACTGCCTTGGGGCAGGATACAGGTGCCTGATCCTAGCAGTGGAGCTTCACTTAACAATTCAGGGAAAAAGAAAAAAAAATATTTCATCAAGAGCAGATTAAAAAGTTTAATGAGTTACATGGGGACAATGTTTTATCAGGAGAAAAGAGGCAAGGGGCAATTCCAGCCATCCACCCACACGTTCCTTCATGCTTTCTCTGCCCAGGGAATTGTCTGGCTGTGCAGAAATCACTTTCACGAGGTCTATGTGCTCACTGGGCTGAAAAGAATTGCCCTCCTCACCACTTTCCTCAAAAGAGCAGGACTAGTGCTTTTCTCTCACTCTCAGGATGGGTAAATCCAGAATTACTCCACAGAAGGTAACTGAGCTCTATGGATATAGGGAAATAAGCTCTGGTAGTTCAACACTGATAATCACATCATCCTAGAAATTAATTCAGGAGCAAGGCTGACAACAGAGATCTAATCACTAAAGTGCAATGGATATGATGATGTACAACAGATACGAAAACGTCAGTAGCATAATGTACAATAGCCATTTTGATAGCAGGAGACGGAGTCTTGCATCCCACTGAAACCCCACCTGACATATAGAAGGCTTTATGACAACATTTAGTAGAAGCTGTATAGAGAGCTGAAAGTGGATTTTGGTTCCCTATAATGCAATATTCTGATTTTGGAGGTTAGCCTAACTATCTAGGCCTCCAAGTGTTTATGAAGCAACATAATTTCATACAGCATCTCTTGGAGTGAAGCTAATAATGTGAAAACTTTTCTATTATATTTTTGTTTATTGTTTGAGCTACGTTGCTCGTAGAGGGCCCACATCTGGGACAGGGCTCTGCCTTAGGCTGTACCAAAATGTGTGATGAATGAGCATCTTTGCACTCATAATCTTTATATCCAAAATGAGACTGTATTTTCAATTTATAGTTCACGACAGTGTATTGATATATTACTTTCCATCTCAAAGACTCTGTAAGCACTTCTCATTACATGGCGTAGTCACACTGCAGGGTAGAAGAGTGTAAGTGCTGAATATTTACAATACAATACAGTACAGCAGTGAAGAGATTTTAGCTCAAGACAGATGAGTAAATGTTTTACTTAGGGCGAGTGCTAAGGAAGGATGAGTGTCCACACAACCCAAACAAAAGCAGAGTGTTTAATGTCTTGCTTGAAAGATTCATGGGTAAAGCACCATAGAGTTTCTGACTTCATCCTACAAACATGGAAATTATCCTGCTTGGGTTTGAACATTAGCTGCTGCAGTCATGCATCTGGTTGGCCAGCACAGCCAAGGAGCATCCCATTCATCCATTTCCCCTGCCTCTGCCTGACTACATTACTTCTCTGCTAGCATTGCTGAAGTTAAGCAACTCTCAGCATTGCCAGTCCAAATCCCTGCTCAGTGGTTTACGTAACCGTGCTTGCAAAAATGGCTTAAAATGCTTTGTAAGCTGAACCTTTCAAGGTCTATTACGTAGCTCTCTGGTACTGTTCTATATTACAGAAAAACAGCTCTCCTTGCGACAGAAGCTGTCAGGTTTTTGCTGTTCTTATTCCCTATGTCTTGAAAACTGGAATGAATAAACCCTAAACAGACATTGTAGGTGCCACACACAACTGGTAAGCACAAAGAGCACTGCTGACACTAATGGCACTTTATTCTCAGTTGAGAAGGAAGCACAGATGCTGAGCAGAAATGCATTTGAGCTGAATGGATTGGTTTTTTAGCAGTAATGTTGCCCATTGAATCTGCAGTATTGGTTACAATGGTCTTTAGCAGAAGATGAGTTTGGCTTTATTGGTCTATTTCTCCCATTATGGAGCAAAAAAAAAAAAAATCTGTGTTCAGTGTTCCTTGGCATATTTCTCAGTGGCAAATTGGTAGAGTTTAGGCTCACATCTCCCATGGAGCTGGTGTGAGGCACTCCACTTCAGGCCATAAGCACCTGATGTGTATGATAAATTTGAAGATATGTGGCAATGTGCATGATGACTTGTGTAAACCTGCTCCCTTCCATCTCCTGCCCATCTTCTCTGCTGATCACAGCATTTTCCCTAGCAGAAATGCTAATAATGTTACTTCATCCAGATACATGTAAAATGTAAATAAAAGGTCTGTGAATTAGCAATTCCAAAGGACATGTATGATGAGCAGCCATCACTGACTTGACATTTACCATGCCTGCATATGGATTAAAAGTCAGTGAAATTTCTATGGGGTCAGCAGAGGGAAGTTAGGATGCTTTAAAAACGTTGCTTCCCTTCTCCTTCTTCTGCCGCCATAAGCACGTGTATGTGGGTTAGATTCCTCTGAGCTTCCCTTAAAGAATCAGAACATTTAATATCAGCACAAGAATTCCATGGGGACGAGCACATATTACATTCTGGGGCAGCAACTGACCCTTGAGCAGGAAAACCCCGTGGAGTTCAGAAAGCCTCTCTGTTTGGTTGACTTACAGCCCTAGAATGGAAGGAGACTGAATTACAATAATTGTACAGCCTATGAGGAGCAATGCTTTCTCAAATATCCATAACATCTTGCTCTGTGTTCATTTGTCTTTCTTCTCCAGACATGCAATCAAGGTGCACTACAAAAATAAAACAGAGCATGTCAGCTGCTCAAGCTGCTTTTTAATGTAACGACTGAATTTATTGCCTCTAATAATCTCCTTATTAACCATCAACACTGTATTGTATTCTCAATGATGTGGCAAAGGACAGCTGGTTTTCAAAGAGTTTGAAGAGTTAAAGGTGTGAGTAGAAAAAACAAGGTGAAAAGACCTGAAAGACCAGTAGTTGTACTTAGTTTAAACATAGTTTTCTTGCTTGTCTGCCTTCCCTTGACACGTTGGGCGTATTCTGTTGTAGCTGAGGTGTGCTTTTGAGTGACCTGGAGTAGCTCTGGTGGTCTTCTGAAAGAGTAAAGCATCAGAAGAGGGTGGAAGTTAAGGGCTATATGTGCAGAGCTACTAAAGCAGCAGAGTCATAAATCCCTGTCATCTTGCATAAGGATCACAACTATGGAGAAGGAGGTCCAGTGGCATGGCTGGGAGGAGGAACAGGAGGAGAAGGGTGTGCTAAAGCTTGACAGTGCAAGACAGATAACCACACTTCTCTTCATCCCCAGCCTTTTTTCTCTTCTGTCTCTTACTGAGGTACCTTCTTTTTGTTTTCTTCATATGCTGCTGCACCAAACTTAAGATACAATTCATGATCCCTGCCTATTTGCCTTGTGGATCAGCTCTTTGTTCTTGCTTATGCAAGTGCATGACCCCAGTACCGCATTTTCATCATTGAGACTTTGAAAAAGTGATGGTCATGGATATGCCATCCCTGGAAGTGTTCAAGGCCAGGTTGGATGGGGCTTTGAGAAACCTGACCCAGTGGAAGGAGTCCCTGCCCATGGCAGGGGGCTGGAACTTGATGGTCTTTAAGGTCCCTTCCCACCCAAATCATTCTGTGATTCTGTGATTCAGTGATCACGTCATTAGGGCTTCAGCTGGAATCAGCTCTGTCTTCCAACATGAGACCAGGTCATACACCCAGTGCGCCTGGGTGGGAATGGTTTACATCTCCCACTACAAATCTTAAAATCTGCCTATCTCTCCTTTTGTGTATCAGTTCAAAATTCATCATTTCTAACAAGAAACAGGCTCCTGCCTTAATATTCCCAAGGCTGAGCCATTCTTCTGGGTTTGTGGAACTCCAGTATTCATAGCCTCTCTTTGTTTGACATAAATTGTGCAGATTACAGCCAAAACTTGTGTTCGGGTCTATACTAAACCAGGTGCTATGCTACTGACTATGCTGGCTGAGGATGCCCTGACATATTTTTGTGATAAAAATGTCATAAACTGTGAATTTCTGCAACAGTAAGCACTGGGGTCAGTGAGCTTACCAAAAAGTATAACGTATAAAAAAACATGTTATCAAAAATGTCCCTACAAATAAAAAGAATCACATTCTATGAAGTAGTTGCATATTAAAAAAATAAAATAAAAATTAAATACCACTATTGCAGGTGCTATTTTTTTTTTCAAAAAACTTAATTTGAGCAGATAAGCTTGGCTTTGCTCTTACAGTGCATAGTTCAAGTACGATGTCCTATTGGACCAGCAGCCATGGGAGTACGAAGATTCCATTTTCTTTATTAGATGTGGGACAAAAAAGGCCAAAATAATATCCACTCTAGATGTGGCCATTGCTTTCCATGCAAAAGATAGGTGCACACATTCTTCTAACCCAGCCTGCCCAGTATATACTGCCATTGAGTCCTGACCTCAGCTCATGTGCCTGCATCCCCTGCTCTTTGAAACAACCTTGAGCTAAGCCTTTCCTCCTTTGAAGGAGTAATTAGCTCCCAACAGGGAGGAAGTCCATCCTGCAATACACTGTTGTTTTTTTGTTATTTTTTTTAGCAGGTACGGCTGTTTTTAATCTGATTGAAATACTGTGAAAGGCCCTTCACTCAAGCCATCAGAGAACTTCCTCACCAGGAGGTAAGTAAGGCAGCAAGTGCTCAACTACATGCTTCATAAAAAAAAAAAAAAAAAAAAAAAAAAAAAAAAAAAACTTTAAATCCTTTTGCTTGACTCTGCTTAATTGTTTTAGAGTCCTTTGCAATTGCTGCTGTTGCTACGTAATTTACGGTTAATGTTGACCCAGCAGCTTCCAAGTTAGCCTCTTTGTCCAACAACCAGGACACTCAGCAGTCTGCTCAGTTCCAGGGACGCTCCCACTGCACGAGCAGCCCATTATGGTTTTCAGTCAAATCAGGTCTGTCAAGGAGGGTTTGGAATCTATTTTGCTATTTTTAGTTTAGACAACAGGCTTGCATTCAGTCCATAGAGAGCATGAGCAACAATCACTACCTCTCGAGGGCTTCTCAGTGGACTCTGAGGTTGCAGGATCTTGCTCTGCTGACAATAAATAGGTACCCTCGTTTTTAAAACTGCTGCTGTAATTTCCACCCTTTGTTGATAAAATCAGCAGAAAGGCCAATGCTGAGATGATGTGGAGGCCAAACTGACTTCAGCAGGTCATGTTGGATGGATGCTGGTAAAGTGCCAGGGTCCTTCTCGTGCACTTTTGATGCTAGAGCTGTATCCTGGGTAAATGGAAAATAGCTGACTTAACTCCCATGAGGCTTGAAATCATGTCAGTTATTTCTTTGAGATGTCAAATGTGCAGCACAGAGGCGGAGGCACCGTGTTCCTCCTGCCTTTCTCTTTGCTGGACCTAAATGCTCTGGTCCCTATCTTGTGCACATATTCCTAGTATAGATCAACTTCCTATTTATGCTTTCAATTGCATGTAAGACAAAGTCCCAGAAACCCCAAACACCAAAAATATCTTGCTGTTTCCCCCATCCCTCAAAAGTCCTAGGTCCTTTTCTGCTAACAAAGTGAAAAAATATTTGCATTTCACATTGATATATCTCAGATTATTAGGGGTAAGGGCTGTGCCTCATTGTGTAGCTGCATTGTGACTAGCTCTACTGACAACAAAGCAAATAATACAGATAGCAGCAATGAGAAGGAGCTATGCTTTGACTGCCAAACCTGGTATAAACCTGCAGTGAGTGAGTGCTGGGCAGGCCTGCAAGGAGAGGTGGCTCGTGGTCAGATCTGCAGTTCTCTCCCTGTCTGGGGAGGACCCTCTGCAAAGAGACCAGTCAGGAAGGAAAGAAGTGGAACAGAAAGCAGGAATCCCTACTGTCTGCTGGGCAGGTATAGCACTTTGATCTGCCCATGCTTCTTTTTCAATTCACTTTTAATTAAGTTTTAATAGGTGTTGGCAAATGTAAGAAAAAAAAAGATCCACATGCTTGTCAATCCATATGTTTGTCAAGCATCATGGAGATCTTTCTAGTCTTGTTCCTTCAGCTGCAAAGGAAAAAATCATGCCTTACACTGCACAAGCAACGCATGTGGCTTTCAAGATGGGTGTCAAAATGGTTTCCACTTGGTGTTCAGGCTCACGATGGGGTTCTGGCAGTTCAATAAGTTTCCATATGCAGCCCTATTTTTTTGCTCTTTGCCTGCTCCACATGGGAGTAAGAGCAATTCAGCTTGAATGTCTCTCTGCAATTACAATAGCTCCGTCAGTGCTGTAACTTGGTAAGCTGCTGTACTTTGTCTTCGTGTCTCAGCCTTCAAGAGTGGTAAAACTGCCTGAAATACTTATATGGCCCCCTTTGAAGCGTTTATGGCTTGATTGTATTTTGCCTTGCAAAAATAGCCAAGTATTACAGGGGGCTCCAAGGTGGAGTTTTATGCAGGTAGGTGGGAGAGGCAAAATTCTGCTTCAATGTATCATCAGACACAGAAGCCAAGAATGTGTATTCAGTGATAAATAAGCCCTGCACACAATCAAGCTGGATTTTGTGTGTCTCATGTAGTCAGGACCCATGTAAAAGATTTTAAATCCAATGAATTATCGGACAAGATTAAACAGTTGTTATTGGTCTGTTTCCACAAGGGAGGTTTTGAGAGGCATAGGTAACAGGCTTTCTCACTGTGTAAAGCAAAAAGTGATCTATAAAGTATTATGTCCTGTTATGATCCAGTTGATGCTCCGGCCTGTACAGATTGGTAATGCTATCACTGAAATTACAGACTCTGACACTGATCAGCGCTTAGCTCACGCTGAGACATCCAACTCACTGATTAGACCACTCCACGCTACGCTTTGTTAATTAGCTTTCATTTCTCCTCCTCTACATTGCAAGCAGAGAGCTGAGGAATTACAGGAGCAAGGAGGGTGCACAGTTTTATGACCTATTATCATTAGTTGTGTTACACTTCCTGAAATTATCTTTCCTTCCTTTATGCATGAAAACCATTCAGCAAACAGAACTACAAACTGAAGCATTTAAGGGTTATACCTGATTCATTTGGGCTCCAGCTTTTATTTTTAAGGGCTTTTACAAAACCTGAAGTAGCTGGTAACAACTTTACGGGCAGTCTCAGTGCCACGATGGTAAAAGCACTGTTAACTGGGCTTTGTGACACCAGGAGGATAATTCCTTAAAGCCTCCACATGCCACATTTCCACACGTAAATCCCGCGTGCACCTAACTGTGGTACCTTGTGACTGGTGCTCCAGATGGCAGAGGGCAGTGGGGTCTGAATAAATATAGGGCCTGTGCTGTCATTTATGAAGGATAACTGTGGGGAGGAGGAGGTCAAGAGGCTTTCCCACGAGCAAACATACCAGGTACGTGCCCAGTGCCTCCAGGCTCACAGCCCATGGAGGCCAGGCTTTTATCTACCCTGTCTTCCCCTCCGGAGGACACGATGCTCCTGGATGTGCTCCCAAGCAATGGCTGCAACCCTCAGTGGAGCAGAGCTAGTGAGGGCACCGATATTTTTTCCATTTCCAATTTTCCATTATTTTGCCATGGATAACAGCTTTCATGTAAACAAAAATCAAACCATACAAAAGTAATGGGAAATCTGAGTGAGAAAGGGAAGGGGCTTCTGCTCTAGACATTGGAAACTGCACAACACAACTCTTTTTGCAGGATGGGGATGCCAGAGAAATGCTCTGTGACCTGGGGACTAAATTAAATGTCACTGGGCTTCCACATCCAGTGAGGCAAGCCAGTGAAAGCTGAGTGTTTGCTGAAAACATCTCTTCATGTAATTGAATGCATTTTCTCCAAACTCTTTTCATGGCAAATCGGCATTGGCATATATTCCAGCAAGCACATTAATAAATCAAAAAAAGCTTACCAGATTGTGTCTGTATATATAAATTTACCTTGTCTGATAGGATTAGGTGAGTGAAGAGTAAATCTTCTAAAAACGAAGTGCTGAAATAGATTATTTTTAAAATGGCTCCTTTTATATGCTCATTCTTAAAAATGACTCCTTCTACACTCTCCCTGCCTTAGAAAATGTGAGGGGACAAGTCTGTGGCATAAACTGCTTTGCTCTGTTCATTTTATTGGCATTAGCTAGCATGACTTACAGCATGGATCCAAGTCCATGTATTCATAATATAACACTTAAACATTTTAATTTGAAATTATACTATAATCAAATTCAAGTCTTCAGAATGCTTTGCAGTGAAATATGAATGTGTTGCATGAGTTGAATTCCTGTAGCTATAAAATCAGGCATCAGAAATACCAGCACCAAAAAAAAATAAAAAAATAAAAAAAAACAGAAGCGTTTAAAAAAATGTACCGTATTGTGGAAACCAGTTTCTAATTCTGGGTAGATGCCAATCTGGAGTTGTCAGCCTGCCTGTAAGTGCTGAATTTGCAGAGAGGTTTTTAGATGACATTGTTTTAACCCATACATACTGAAATATTGTTCTGATGCTGATAACGTGAGGGGAATGACTTAGGCATGGACCCAGCTCAGTCTTGCCTTGGACTGCACTTAATTTAGGCCTGTCTTTGGGTACTCCTCACAACCTAATGCAGAGGAAATATAAAACCTGGAGGAGATAACGTGCCTGCGGCCCAGATCAGCGCCGAGCAGCAGCGGTGGCAGTGGAGGGAGGGTGAAGCCTGGCCAGGCTTCCAGGCTGAAGGGGATTCCCACCTCCCTCCTTGCTGCTAGGGGGAGGAAATGCTGGTGACATTTTGTGTTTGTAGAAAACTGTTTTCAAACAAGTAGGAAAGTGGTCTGGCCTCTTTTCCAGACCTGCTTGAAAGTGGTCCTGGAGTGAGGCTAGGTGAGCCAGGAGAGCCTCGTTACCTCGCAGAGAGTGCCAAGAAAGCAAATTCCTGTCAAGGAATCAGGTGAGAAACACAGCTAACAGAAAAATAATTTCCAAGTAGCTGTGAAAATGAAGCAAAGAAGGAAAAGCAAATGGAAGTGCATGTACAGCTCAGATACTGCTGAGAGCATCTGCCTGCCTGCACTGAGACACGGTGTTGTGCCCCAACACATGGCATTGTGCGTTCCTTAATTAGAAGTGTGTTTTTATTAACCCCACCCCAAAAGAGAATGTGTGGGTTTAAATTACAAGATGGGAATAGGTTCATGAACTCAGGCAGGTCTTATGAAGAGGCCACGGGGTTAACAAAACTCCACGGGACTCAACCATCCCTTGTACAAACACTGGCTAATTGACAGTGGCATGTTTCTCCCACTTCTTATCCCACTTGCAGAACAAGACCGTCGGGACTTGGAGCAAGATGCCTTCCTCTGACAGCCCAGCTGCTCTGGGCATACCTTGCCACATCCACTGACTAATGTCAGGGGCTGGCTGGCCATGGAGATGTGGTATTATAGGGAAAGACATTGAGCAGAAACAAAGATCATGAAAATCTCTCTTTTGTGGGACTGTTAGGGTATGTTTTTGGTGGGCAAAAGGCACCTTAGCCCACCATCATTAAGGGTGGTGCAGTTTTGCAAAGGGATGGGGTGGGGATGCTCTTCTGGCACCACCTGAACCTGAAGCATCCCCTAAAACTTCTTTCTCTCCACAGACTATGTCCACCAGCCCCCCCAGAGCTGTCCTGCTCTCAGCACGCTCCCTGGTTTGTTTCTACATGCTCGCTATCAGGGAAAAAGGGCAGGAGCTAAAGCCCTCATGCTCATTTAGAAACACTTGGGCATTTGGTTTCCAAGATAACACCAGACCTCATTAAGCCCACACTCGGAGCAAATGTTTTCTTTCAGCCCACTTGTCAGTTTTAGGATGACAGAAGTGCATCTTTCATGTTTCTGGTTAATCCCAAGGAGATAACAACGCGCTGGAGCAGGAGTGGCAAGGGATTTGCAACCATACACCAGCAAACTCGCTGCTCTTTGAAGAGTGAGCTGTTTTGCTGCAGTGTTTAAAAATGAGAAACACATCCCCACAAGCAGCAGCAGCCCCTGACTCCATTACGCTCCCGAGTCAGCCGGCTTTCTCATTTCCAGATGTGGCAAGGATCACTTGGTCGCACAGCCAGTGTTTGCAAACCCTGGTCCCTTGTTGCCCTCCGAGCTGCTCCCGTGAAGCTGGAAAGCACAGCCTTGTGCCTTGGTTAAGCATTTAACAAACTTTCTCTTCCTGATGGCTGGTCGTATCCAGCTGCCCTTTCTCAAGCAATGCACTCACTAATTTCACTCAGGACTGCCTCTATGGGAAATACAGGATTTGACCCATTATTTACAGGCAAGTTTCCAAGTGTCCTGTAGCTTTTGACAAAGATAGATGCCAGGGGGCCTTTACTGATTCACCAGTAAACAAATTCTTGATCCTTAGCTTGTATTTTCCCGTTTTTGTTTTCTTCCTGCATGCCTAATTGAGGTCTCAAGCACCAAAAAAAAAATACTTCTAAATGAGTTTTCCTTGCCTCTAAAAGATCTGTAGGGTGTTATATGCTTCATTTAGGGAACATGTAGCCATGCTAGTATTTTTCCATATTCTTCTTCTATTTGTATTTCATTTAGGAAACACACAGCCAAGCTATATCTATTTATTGCTATTATTTCAGTCCCTCTGGTTTAATAAGATAGCAGAGCACCTGCTTAGCATTAGGCAGGGCAGTACTTTATTCAAAATCAACTGGTCTCATGAGCTTAAGGGCCCTGCTAATCAGTGCACCAACAGCCACTTCCAGTCCCAAATCTTGCTGTCCTGGTCTTTTCAGAAATCTTTGCAGTCAGTACTGAGCTTTTGTTTTCTCCAAGAGCCAAACGCAGGGAACACCAGTGGCAGTCACACAGAAAATGCAACCTCCCCTTCTGGGACCTGAGGCTTTCACTAACACAGGCTGAAATCACAATATTTCTGCAGACCTTCGGCTTGCAAACTTTTGAATAACAGAATATAATCCAGGATTTCTTTATGTTGCTCTTAATGCCTCTTGTATTTCCCCCAGTCATTAGGAGTTCTTTATTTTTCCCCAGATAAATTAAAATGATAAAACAGCAATTGTGATTTGCGTGCCCAAATGCATGGTCCAGAAAATATAGAAGGAAAACAGTGTCTGGAAAGCTAGCAAGCAATCTGTGTCTATAGTACCATAAACAGGAAAAAAAAAAAAAAAAAGAGAGAAAGAGAGCGAAATAAAGGCATAGATAAAATGAAGGCACTTTGACAAAATCATTTTGAGAAAAAGCAGTTGAAGAGGCTTTGTAGAATAGTCTTCCATAGCCACATCAGATCTCTAAGGTCTGGGTTGGAATATGAATAGAAATCTCTGCACTATTAAAGTGAAAACTATTAGCCATGCACAGCATCATTACAGAAATGTTATCTTTCCAGCTACAGACTGCAGAACAAATCATTTGAAGACTGGTTATTCCTCATAATTATTATGAGTGATAGCCAAAAACTTTCATCACCAAAAATGTAATCAGGAGAAAAAGATGACATTTTATATGTAGTTTCAATAACTGGTGAAGGTATTAGAGAAGAGCTTCTCTTAGAAAATAACTGTGGAGCAACTAGTCACGACATACTCATTAAATGGAAGCAAAATGAAAAATGTTAAATCTTTTTTTTTTCAGTGTAAATTCTGAGAAATGTGTGGGAATGAGTTAGCACAGGTGGGCTGGACAGCTCAGGGACTTAAATGTTCAAGTTTGTTGTTTCCTTAAACCAGGACTTCAAAACTCAAAACCATTAAAAATTTGCAGCTTCAGCAAAGGGAAAAAAACCTACTAGGAAAGAAGTCTGAACTAATGACTTCTGAGAAGAGAGTGTTAGGAATTGGACATGATAGTGCAAGGAACAGAAAAACAGATGTAAGCAGTTCCTTTCCCACTTTGCTGTACTCCTACAGAAGTGAACTGCTCTGTTCTAACATTCTCAAGGAAGACATTCACTCAGAATTAATTGGTACAAAACATACTAAGTAATGATGAAATTTGCAGGTCACCCAAAACTAAGGGCACTGCAAGTATATTGGAGGATCCAGACATCACACAGAGAGAAGTAGATGCCTTTCAGTGTAAGATTAACATGAAGGAGTGAAATTCACTTACAAAAAGTACTGGAGATAATAGCAAGGATATTCATGCTGACACAGTTTCATCAGTTGGGAATGACAACATGAAAAACTGGTGTAATGAAGATGCAAAAAAGCCAAATTTCATCTTAGGTGCCTTCAAGTAAGGTATTTCCAATAGAGTTAGGAAAATATGAGTGCAACTCTGTAAGATGTCAAAAGAGCCTTATTTGGGATATCTGCAGTATTCTGGAAAACAGGCTTGAGGGCCCACCGGTCCAAGCTGAAGCATGTGGAGAAAAGGGTTATTGGGATGAGTGGGGAGATGAAAGCCCCATAACACAAAAAGAGAACTAGAAGAACTTTGCTTATTTGCTTTGCTGAATTAAGCCTGAGAGTGATATGATTGCTTTCCGTAAGCGAGTAAACAGAAGGGAAAAGAGCTGGGAGCTGAACAATACTGGCACAAGAACAAATGTGTATAAATTATCCATGAATAAATTGAGGAGGAAAATCAGAAGATTTCTATTCATCAGAAGAGTGATGTTCTGCATCTGTCTTCTGGTAGGAATAATTAGGACAATGAATCTCGGCAGCTTTTGAATGTTGTGAATAGGATTATATTACTGGTGGTCCTATCAGCAGAATAAACTTAGTAGCCAAAAAGCCCCTCTCTGCTTGGGTGTTCTAACTTCTTATTACATAGCAGAGGTGCTCTTGGGGTATTTTTAATGCTTTATTATAGATAAGGTACCAAATATGAAGGAGCACTAAGGTGAAAATTAAACGCAAGCCTGTTTACCTGTGTTGAGTATTATTCCCCTGCAAATAAAACTACCAACTCACTCAGATGCATTTATTTCTTATTCTGTTTTGTTTGCAGTGAGCACTCTTTGCCATAGACACAGGGGAAGAGCAGGCAGACAGCCCTGCTCCACCGCAGCCACGTTTTGGTGGGAGGCAGGTGGTATAAATCAGGTCACTCGCTCTGCAGTCACAGACCACAAGCCGAGCTAGCACGGCTTCAGACCTCGCACCGACAAGGCCCCTAAAGATAAGCCATTAAATGCTCCTTGCTGGCAGGCACTGCCCTTGTATGCAGCTTCTGCTGCTGCCCAGCCATTTGTGTCTATGACCACAGGGTGGTTTGGCTCCAGCAGGGTGCTTTCTGCAGACTCTCCCAGTGGTTGAGTGTCCCCATGAGCTGTGGCCCCCTGGGTGCCTCAGCACCTCCGTGAATAAGCCAGCCTGAGGGAGGAGGAACATGCAGAAGGCTCCAGGAGAGGTGGGCTCATCCTTGGCAGTGGTGGGAGAAGTTCCTCTCTGTCGGGGAGAGCCGTGCTGAGGAAATGAGCATTTCTCCCAGGTAGAAATCAGAATAGATGACTGATGCTTTTCTTCACCAGCAATTATTTTCTTTTTACTCTTTTAATGAAACAAACCCGAAATATTTGTTGTTCAGTAGTCACTGAATTGAAGAGAAAAAAACAGCTTGAGCCAAATTATGGGCTTCATTTAAGAAACCTTTTGGTATTTTCTGCAATGAAGGAACTGGGAAATCAAAACACTGCCTTTCCAAGGGACATCCCACATGAAAGACTAAGTGGAGCAGTAAGGAAGGATTAGGCAGAAAGAGTATCTAAACCTAGTTCTCCCAGTCTGTAGTCTTGGGCACAAATCTTCCGTGTCCCACCTGAGCACTCTGCGCTCTGGGCATAGGCACAGGACTGTGTTTCTCATTTTTAACCAATTATAGTCTGCAAATCTGTTCAATATGAATTAGAAAAAGAAAAGCTTGAGAGCTTGAGTGACATGGTGGCCTGATGGCTTCAGCAGTGGGAACAGCTGAACTCTAGTCCTTGCTCCAATTAAGTGCTTAACCATATAAACAAAATATTTTTACCAGGTGTTGAAAAGGCCTTTTTTTTAGATTCCCATATAGCCCAGCTGTGAGGGCACTTTCCTGAAACACAGGGATTGGGAAGCCCACTTTCAGTTTCTGCCTACCTCCTGCCAGAAAATGGGTTTGAACCATGGTCTCCTCTCTTTGCTGTGTCTGCTGTCACCCATGCTACCAGAGGAAAGCCACTCTTTCCTTGGCAGCTTGATAAATACACCCTTGAACCTAGCCTCAAAATTGAAGCAATTCCTTCCAGAAGTGCCAAAGTAAGCCAGTTTGCATCTCAGTCTCTTCATTATATTGATCCAAATGATTAAATGCAAATTGAATTCATGACTATTTTCAACCTTTCCTCTTGCTGCTTTGAGGGATTATGTTTTGGTCAAAGAATGCATTTACCATCAGCATTTGCCTGGCTCTAGCTCAGGGTTGTTCGAACAAGGAGTCTGGTGCCAGGCGTGCCTGCCCTTGCTGTGAGCTTGGACACCCTTTCTCCGCTGCTCTGTCTCACATGGGCTGCATTTGCTTGCCCAGAGCCTGTTGTTCGTTATCTGGCTGTGGATCTGGAGCTTTTTCTTTCCCTCTCAAAAGCATGTTATGCAAAGACAGCACTGTGCTGTCAAATTAAAAGGGGAGAATAGCATTATTTAAGGGCAAACGTCGCTAACTTTTGTCATAGCGCTCTATAAATACAACACAACAGTATACGGTGTCTGCTCGGATCAAATGTTTGCGATGAAAGGATGTCTGCGAATCTATTTAAAGGGGATTAAGATTTTAGCTGGCTAGATTCTGGGTCATTGGTTTAACATCTACGTTATTCAGTACTGTAGTATCTGTCTGCTAGACAGATTGCTTTAACATCTATCCTCCGGCATACTGTGCTAATTATGCTCTCCCTCCTCTGAGGCGTTTTCATATCTACGCACGAGAAGTGCCGTCCAAGTGGCCACGATGATGATGGCGCTTTGTTAGCTGTCTGGCTCTCCCCTCCCGTGCCCCCCGGTCCCCTGACAGACACACAAGCGTCCGTGTGCTCCGCTCCTCGTTGAAGTCCTTGCGGGCACGTCCTCTAATGAGCTGCGCTCTCTCTTGCCACGCCAACCTGTCAGGGGACACGGTCACAGCCAGCAGCAGTGGCACTACAGGCTGTTATTAAACCAGGATGAGCACAGATAGACCCAGAGCCAGTCTGACAATTTTATTTTTGTTTTAAGGGCCAGCGGGAAAATTAAGGGGGAAAGGATGGCGTAGAAAGAGGATGATTTTGTGTCAGGACATTGAAATCAACTGGGTATTTTTTGCATGTTCATGTTATTTATCTCCTTGCTTTTTGCTCAGTTGTGGGCTGATTTATAGGAGAAAAATATAAAATAAAAAGGCAGGAAGTTCAGTACAGAGAGAATTAGACTGAAACCATTCAGCTGATGGAGACTGCCCTCCTCTTGAGCTGTGGGGGCAAATCTGCATTTGCCAGGTGCAAACTGGGTTTCCTGCACAGGCCACCCCCACCCACACACACTCATGAAGGCCTCATTTCCCACCAAATTTACTGCTCTCTGAAAGCATCCCAGCCCTTCCCTTGCCAGCCCTTTCACTTGTCCCAGCCCTGCAGTGTGCAGACTGGAGGCACACGAGCCTCCAGCCCGCACCCAGTGCCCAGCAGCACTGTGTGCCACTGCAGTGTCCCCTGGTTGCTCCTGCCCCCGGCGAGGCTTGTCCGGTGGAAAGGCGTAGCCTTGTTGTCCTCAAAGCACAGCAGCAGCGGACCTGTGATAACAGGAGCATGATAAATAGACACTAATGTGTCCTGCTAGACAGAATAATGAGATTACATATGAGCTGCCATATCATATCAATTAAACCCTCAGCCCTTTTCGTTCAGCAAATCCATCCTGCCACAGCAGTCGGTGCTTTGGGGAGAAGGGGCGGAGGGCGCAGCACTACCTAAACACACATCCTGTCCAAAATAGCCCCGGTGCTCCTGCTGCTGCTCGCCCAGGCAGCAGGCAAGGCTCCCAGGAGCACCACGGCTCTGAGCACCGCCAGCTGTGGGGTCCTCGTCCCAAAAGGAGCATAGCGGGATGGGATGGTGCCAACCAGCTGCCTTGCAGGCTGCAGAGATGCTGGAGCCATATGTGCCAGCAGACTAGGAAGCACGGTCACGTCCTTCTGCCCAGGTCCCCTGGCTCCAGCTGACGGCAGTGTTCATCCCACTTGGATGACAGCCTGCAGCATCATGAGCAATCTCTCTGTGACAACTAAAGTGCACGCAGCACGGGCTTGCCAGGCCCAGTGTCCTCTGTGATGCAGCTCTTTCCCATGGCAGACACAGCGCCTGCCTTGGGCAAACCTGGCACATGAAGAGCCAGGAGGTAGAGCAAAGCGCTCAGCAGAAAACATCCCAGTCTTTCACCCCATTGCCCCGCTGTGTGGGACTGTCATATACTCAGGGGTTTGTACCTCTAATGGTGCATCTGTGGGCTTAATTAGATGTATTTTGGCTATTCACTCAAATTGTTGTGTAATGTTCCTCAGACCTCAGACTCTGTTGTCATGAGATAGCCACACACAAACTCGGAGGAATGGTTTAAATATAGCCAACTGAAATTTATTTATTTACTTATTTATTTAATTTGGGCAATATAAAACTTCAGGAGATCAGGAATGATTTTTTTTTTCCATCTGACTTGTTTTGGATGAGCACAGTTGAACTGCACTTACTGTCCCCCAGATACTTACTCTAGGAATAGGGTGGGATGTAAAACATCCCAGTTTTTCTCCAAATGCTTTCAGCGCATCTCTTGCCTAGGAAGGTTTAGCAGATTGTTCTGAAAGCATAAAAACAAAGCAAATCTTGGATCCCTATCCATTTCAGTCCTAAGGCTGGATTTACTAATATCTAAGATATGAGCTCTAGGTGGTGCCTGCTCTTGGTGTCTCTTTCCCATGTGAGTCCACTGGTGACTCCGGGATAATTTGCTGCATGGAACCTCTGCAAAACAAGCCTTCTTGTCCCACCTGCTGTAGCTTCCCTCCACCTGGAGTGCCTGGGAAGAAAATAATAATGGAAAAAAACAGTGGTTGCCAGTAGAGCCGGTCAAAACCTACACGAAACGTGGTGGGGTGTCTGTGAAATGAGACCACCGTCTGTGTCACACCCAGGTGGTGTGCCATTCCCCCTGCTTTGGCCATGGTGTGGGTGCCAGGACTGGCTTCTCCACTGTCATCATTGGTGCACTGGCCAACAAGGTCCCCTGCCAAGTGAGATGTGGGGCCTGGCTCACACTTAAGGGCAGAAGTGGATGTCCAGCAGTGGGAGGTGGAGGAGCAGAAAGCAAAAGGAAGTGAGGATTGTGCAGAGGATTAAGCAGCCAAGAAAGAGTCTGAGTATAAACTGATTGGAAGCGACCTACAGCAAAGGGCAAGAGAAAAAAGATAAAGGGAATCAAGAATAACTCTGAGAGGAAACTGAAGATGAAAAGATCAAGTCTGCTGAACAGAGAAGAGCATTCTGGTCACGCACAGCACCATTCCTCAGGTGGGTTAGCTAGTGCCAGGGACAAAGCTCTCACTCCCCGCTGCAAGGTGTAAGGTGGCAAAGGTTACAGCTACACAGTAAAGATGCATGCATGACATTGGTTTCTAAACCAAGGGTTTTTGCTACCTGAAAGGGCTGTATTACTTTAAAAAAATCAGTATATTCAGTGGTGTTTTTAAAACAGGATTTAAATGCAACCAGATTACAGTAGAAACAGTTACAATGAATTATCATTTTTCTAGAGAGGGATGGTGCAATGGAGGAAAGAAAAAATGCAGTGATTGCTGCCCTGAGGATGGCAATGCCTCACAGTTTTTTCTGTCCCAGTTAGTGGTAAGATACCCCAGTAACATCAGAAGGTAGAAAAGGCTATTTGGGTTAGATTAGAAGTTCATCTGCTTATCCTGCCTCTACCAGCAGCCCAAAGCAGCACTTGGGGAAGCAATACCAGAGTGTGGCCAGCAAACAGCCACCTCCCCCTGACCTGCCTGCTTAGCAAGCAACACTTATATCAGAAGAGTAAATACATGTACTTCTGGTGCAGTTCATGATTTCATTGATCTCTTAATGATGGAGCGCTGAAGTGGTAAGGACCTATGACTGTGCTTCAGGGGAGCCTGCCAGTGGGAATTTGGGAAGCTCCCAGCTGCTCCCCACCTGATCTGGGGGTTCTGCCTCTCCAAAGGGCTCCTTGGAGCATCATGTCTGTTGTCCATGTTCTTCTGAGAAGTGGTTTTAGTGTGGAGAAAATATCTTTTCAAGCATATTTCATATGGTCGGAAAAAAGGTGTTTTACACTAGGGATGTGCTGGTGTAGAAAGAGGTGGTATCTTAAAAGTGGCCTATGTCATGCGGAGAGGCAGAGCTGGTGAGCGGTGGTGGTCGTCATCATGTCATCAGATGTGAGCTCCTGGGCTGGTGTGGCATCAAGGACAGGCACTGCACCAAAGGAGCTAGTAATGTTCTTCCCTTCGGCAACCGGAAGGAATCTGTAATATGCAAGTGCTCAGCAAGAGTGGAAATGAAGGGTTGAGTCACAATCTGGGCCCCAGGCATGAGCCCTTCATAGAAGATGCCTTTATGCACCTTGCAACAGCCTCTGATGAACCTTAAAAAGGATTTAGCTCCCCTCAAGCAGTGCAGTTTCAGAACAGACCACCTGCACGGTAACTAACAAAACCGGTTCAAAAACACAGTAGGGATTGGTGAGAGATAACAAATTCATCTGAAAAGCCATGCTGAAAAAAAATTAAAAATGTTTAGGAATGGGAAGAAAAGGTCTTCAGTTGATTCAGTGTTGCGTATCAAGTTGGAAATGCCTATGACATTTTGGAAATGCCGACAGCTTGGGGAAATGAAGTAAGTTGCCATGAACTCAGAGTCCTGCTTGTCCCAGCAGGGATGGAAGCAAAGGCCCTGCAACATGGCAGGAATTGTTAATACCAGGGCCCTGCAGAGGGACTGGCCTGCAGAGGCATGGGCTGCCTGGGGAGGCTGGGCATGGGGTACAAATCTGAGTGCATTTACAGCTATTTGAAGCGCTTGAGGAGAGCAAAGTGGTTTTAGCTCGAGGCTTTGGTCTGGGGGAAGGACTCCTGGCTCATCTCTGTGAATCAGCTTGCCTCGGGGCTAGCAGGCCGTGCAGGTTTTCGCGGGGCCTGCCTGCAGCGCGAGGAGCATGCTGTGAGCCCACACACGGGTGGCAGCAGGCCCAGCCGGCGGGGCGCCCTGCCTCCAAAATGTGGTGCTGCCGGCACGAGGCTTCCAGAAAGCTTTTTGATCTTGATACTCAGCAGGACAAATGATTCAAATCTCCACATTTTTTTACAGGTCCTCTGAGTTCTTCACCACCCAGGCCTATTTGCTCCTGTCTGGAGGTGAGACTTTCTTAACGGCGTTCTCAAAATACCCGTGGTGGGGCTGGAGAGCTGGCTATGAGGACTTCTTCAGAGGACTTTCTGACGTCCTTCCACAGCTTTGCCAGCCCAAGCTGGCTCTGCAGCTCCTGCTATTATTAAAAAAAAAAAAAAAAACGTTTTTCCTTTGCTTCATCTTTCTGACAGATCTGTGTGTTAGACTGGGGGTGCTCCCATTGTTGCAGGGAGCCAGAGGCAGAGCCGCAGGCCCTGGTGGCACACAGCTGGCATCCAGAGCCATTGTGTGCACAGGGAAGGGAGCCCGCAGAGCCCCTTGACAGCCCTGCTGTGCTCTGGGGGAGGTTTTCTCCGTGTGGAGTCCGAGATGGGCAGTATTTTGAATGATGCATAATAATGGCACTGCGGCCATCGGGGTGAATTCTTGCCTTGCTGCAAGAAAACGGTTGTGAAATCCTGCTACTAAATTTAGGGGGAAATTTCTATGTCGGCTGAGCTTCTTGGTAAGTGTGTTATAAATGATTGCCCAAGTTGTGAGCAGAATGAGCAGTGACATTACAAAAGCCAAGTGACTGCTGTGTGCTATCTGTCCCTACTTGACCTCCTTCACATCTCTCTGAGAAACACAAAAAGTTGGGGGGTGCATCTGGGCCTTCAATGAAATGCCTCACAAATGAAACTAAGCAGAGCCCCCACTTCTGCCCTGGGCCCCTGTGATACCCTGTCACCCCCTCTCTTTTGGACTACCTCCCAGCTAAAGACACAGCCTTGTCCTGGTTCGTTGTGCAGGCAGGATGCTGCTCGACACCATGCATGGCTGGAGAAGCGTCTCCTTCCTTGAAGATCTTCAAAAGCCCCCTGAACATGATCTCCAGAGGTCCCTTCCAACCTAAGCCCTTCTGTGATCCCGTGAAGTGCCCTGAGCTCCTGCTGCTGGACGCTGAAGAGACCATGGGATGTCTGAGGCAGCACCGAGGCTGGGCCAGCAGCAGCCTCCGCATTGCCTTATCATGGGGAGAAACCTGCAGATACCAGTGTGATCCCTGTGGAGCTGCCCAGGGCTGGGAGATGTCCCTCACCAGGGAACCATGTCCAGTGACAGCCACTGCACAGGGGCCAAGAATCAGTTGGACAAAGTCACAGCTGTTATTTCCATTTTCAGGTGTGATTTGATGCAGCAGTCAAGATGGGCTGGGTCACACCTGCAAGCCACAGTGGCAGTTTACGTTAGGATGGGATAACAGCATATTCAGACTTTTTTTCAATGTGATAGTTCTGAAGCTGTTTATTTTTTCCCCCGTAATATTTATAACACTGCAGTGACAAACAATTTCTACCCTAATTTCTAACACCATGATTTACCTAGTAGACATTTTCTATAATATGTGGATTTATAGCAGCCTGCTATGCTTCCCTTTAGGAGCACTTAGTTTTGTAATATCATTAGCCTAATATTTAGTCAGAATATAAATTTTATGATCCCAATAAAAACTAATTATGATGCTGCACTCACCTCATAAGTCAGTACGTGTCAGTCCTCTGAGGCATTACACATGCTATCACGAGGCTTGAAGATAGTTAAACACGTGGTCGGATGCAGCACAGCACCAACAGAAACAGGTACAAAGCTGAAACTCACTCTTAGGTGAGAGTTGTTTAATGACTGGCCTCTCAGTGTTAAAGCTTTTGTATGTATTGGGAAGACTATGCAATTCAGTTCATGTTTTTATTGTGCTTAGGAACCAGTCTTAAATGGTACTGGGTAGAAATGAGGTTTTCAGTTGTTTTGCTTCTGTTGCCCGCCTCTCCTCTTCCCCTCTGTGCCTCTGCTACCCTGCTCCCATCCCCTTCCCAGCCCTAGATACCAGCTTCGCCCTCTGCCCAGCCGGTGACAGCTCCACACCCTGCATCACTGCTTCCCAGAGGAAAAGAGACTGCCACGCATGTCTATGCGGGGCTTTTCTCCAGGTTTTGTTGTGACTGTGTTATAAGACAAGGGAAGCGGTAATTGCCTTTTGGCCCAGAGGCAGAAGGCCTCAGAATTACCCCGAAAGGCCTTGAATCAGTAAACAGCAATTACAGTAGCTCTCTCTGAGGGAGAGAGTGATGTCATGGTGATTTTGAACAAATAAAAGCACTTGAAAATGATAAGAGCCCAGGCAATTTTACACTGCCGTCTTTTCAGATTTGACTATTTGTATCCTGTGTTTCAGTTCATTAAGGCTGCTTCACAGGCAGCTGACTGCAGAGGTTTGTGTCTTCTGCCTTGCCCCTGTCGCTTCGCCCATGCCTGGCCACCTGCCCACACCCCATGGCCACCCCATCTCAGAGCACCCTGCCCTGCTGCAGATGACTGGCCAACCAACATTTCTCCCTGCTTTCCTAAACCCCTTTCCATCGCCACCAGCACTGCCCAGTTGTGTGCCTCCTTATCCGTCTTCTACTAAAAGGGACGTGTCAATGTGGGCCTCCTTGGTCATTCATTTCTCCACAACCCCGTCGCCAGCCTTTGACCACTGCTGCCAAATTTCTTGATTGCTTATAGATTATGAAGTTGGATATAATTGTTGTGACCATCTGGTCTGATCTCTAATATAATTTAAGCCACGGGTCTATTCTGAATTATTTCCTGATGTCTTTTCTAAAAAAAGACATTCAAAAATGCCATATCTTCGCTTGTTCTTTCTGATGATGGAGCAGCAAGCAGAAGTGCTGGCTCTTTGTTGCTCCATTTGCTGCTTACTATTAAAAGTACATTCTTTACTTCTAGTCTGAATTTGTCAGCTTCAACCTCCAGCTGTTAGATCCAGTTGCATCTTTATCTGAAGAGTCCTCCTTCTCATTTCTGTTCCTCAAATAGATGCTATGATTAATTCATCTCTTAAACTTTGTTTTGTTAAAATTAACCATCTGGGCTCCTGAGTTTTTCTGCAATGTTTTCCAGTCTCTAGCTTTCTCTGAAGTACCCTTAACTGATTCAGCTCTTTCTTGGACGGAGTGCACCATGAAAGGGTACCACAATGTCACCATCCAGCCCTAATTGTCATTCTATATATCAAAAAACAATGTTTACTCTTCTGCACCACTTCAGTGGCTTGCAAAAGGCGCTCCCCCTCCACAGGGAATATATGCTACTGTATTTAAGAGTGATCCAGCAACACAGTGAAAGAAAACTTTTTTATATTTGCCCTTGTAAGATGTAAATCACCTTGAGGACTTGAGATACATATCAGTGATATATCCTGCTTCCCTTGTTGTTTCCACACTATTACCTAAACTACAGACGAAAAGGGTTTTGATACCTTTTTTTTTTTTTTTTAGGATTATTCAACACTTCCCCATACCCAACTCATTTTTAAATAAACTGTCATTCTGTAAATATGACCTTTCTCTAGGGCTCTTTCTCCCTAGATTCAAGATTTTGCAGTTGGTAATATTTCAGCGGGTATTTTCCCCTTGCATCCAGCTTATAAATGATCCAAATCAGTCTCTCATTATCAGATTTCCAGTCTTTTTACTGCCTCATAAATTTAGCAAGGGATTATTCTACATTTTCTTTCAGATCAGTAGCAATTATTTGGCATAGCATATGTACAAAAACTAAGCTTCATGGAACATCTACAAAAACAGACCTATTTATAGATGATTTCCCATTTGCAGTTTTATTTCCAGATCTCCAAGTCAGCTAGTTCCTAGACCCTCTAACATCTACTGTGATGATTTTGTATCTGTCGAGTTTCTTATTCAGCATACAAAGTGGTACCAACCCAAAAGTCTAACAGAAGACTCTTATTTCAGCCTTATTTGTTATCAGTAAAGCTTGGAATTTAACTGATTTTTAAAGGATAAAATCACGTTCTTTGAATATAATTGTATTTTGTCAAAATCTGTGTGAGTTTCTATTAATTGTATCTTTCTTTTTTTTTTCCTTCTTTATGATAAAAAATTCTTTGTCACCTGTTTGACTATTCTGCAAGATTTCAGTTCAGTTGCACAGGGCTCATACCATGGGATCATCTCATTTAATCTCTTTTTTAATATTGCTACCTTACTGGCTTTCTGCCGGTGCCCTGGAACTTCCCTGGTGTTTCAAGATGCATTGAAAATTAACATTACTGATACAGAGAGCCATTCATCAGCTCTTCTGAAGCTGTTGATTGCAAGGTTTCCTGGTTTTAGAAGTCTAGAGACAGTAGCTGCTCTTTAGCATCATCCTTGTCTTCCTTTGCAATGGAATATACGTGTGGGCTCTGCCTTTTCACCAGATACAGAGCAGATGCATCTGTTGACCACTTCTTCCTTTTTTGCATTCCTTCTAGTGGTGGGCAAGGGCACTGGGAAAGATTTCTTAAAATCTCTGCCTGATTATCATCACTGCCCTCTTTCTGAGGAGGCCAATCCTCAGAAATGAGAGAATTTATGTGGCTAGAAACCTGGCGTGTACACCCGCACCCATGGTGGGGGTTATATACAGCATTCCAGTGACTCTCCCAGTGCCACAAGGGGCTGGGCAGCTTTGCTCTGACATTCAGATCATTCCAGTTTGGATCAGGAAACCTCCACGAATTTTAATGCACCAATTAATTTTTTAAAGGAATTCCTAGTGGCAAATCAAAAAGATAGAGCATGAATGACAAACACTTCTTTTCTGAGGGATTTTTTTTTTTTGAAATTGTCTCTTTTTTGTTGAAAACTACATTGCTGACCTGTCACTGAACCTTCATTCATCTATATTGTATGTTCTGCATGTGCATACAGTACAATGGTGGCAAGTATTAAATATTCATTTCTTCTCCAAAGGAAAGATGTCTGAAAAGACTTTGCTTAAATCTTTGCTCTGCTTAAAGTTTGCACTGTCTCAAAATGAAAAGTGAAGTTACTATGAATATAGTATTCATCACCACTGTTGCTCTCAAATGCTAACGGTGTTAAACTCATAGAAGGGGGAAAAAAAATACAACTCTGTCTTTTGAGTTGTTTCTAAATCATTCTGAAGTATTGCGGCATATGTTCCCATTAGGAGCAGCATAAGTCACAGAACAGTCTTTGCTTATGGAAGGTTCATGTCTGAATTGCTGGGCCATTTGGATTAAATTGCATTTAGCTGCTTGGCAGAGCCAATGGAGGTGCAAAGGGAGTTGCTAAAAATCTTTACTGCAGGAGAGCTTTGCTCCACAATGTGTTTAAATTACTAGCATCCAAATTCTCACACCACTCATAGAAACAAGTCTGGTTAAAAGGAGCTGTGGATAATGGATTTAATGAACCACTACTTCAAGTGAGAATAGCTATTTGGTTGCCTAATAGCCATTATGCATTTGTTAAACTAGACCTGTGAGCTATAAGGAGTTTCTGCTGTGTGAAGGGTAGTAGGAATCAGCAATATAGAGATATTACTTAGGAAAAAAAAATCCTTTATAATCCTTTTATTAAAAAAAAAAAATTTATATGGGTGAAGAATTTTTATTCAGCTTTTCAAAAATAATATATTCATGGTAAGACGTGCAACAGAACAGGAAATTTCCCCATCTGAGATGCAGTGGCAAAAGAGCAGATTGTAATGGAAAACCTGTGCAGGCTGACATGTATCTCTAATGACACCCTGAACACTTGAAAACATGTCAGGAGCATGTGTCTACACACCTATACTCTATTAATATTTGATTTTTGATTATATTTTTATATTGCAGTTGTACATAGAAACCCCAGCTGCAACTAGTCTCCGTGCTACATGCACAGATAGAATTGGGAAAAAAATCTAACATGGGGCTAGTTGACTCATGCAGACTTCAGAATGGAGAAGAGGACAGGGGAGGGGAGGGGAGGGAGGAGAGGAGAGGACAGGACAGGACAGGACAGGACAGGACAGGACAGGACAGGACAGGAGAGAAAAAAAAAATCTGACCAAAAATATATTTTTTTATTTAAGCAGTCTCCAGCACAACGGGTCTCCCCATTGTGTTTTTTGTGTTGTGTGACAATGTAAATGTTTACCGCTGCTGCTAATCATCATAACTCTAGCCACTGTAGCTTACAGCAATGGAAAGTGCACACCTGCCAGTCCATGAAATGGTCTGAGCTTTGCAGTGTCTGGCGTGTGGGTGGTGTTTACGGGAATGTGAAATGATGTGCTTCGGTGGCTTTACGAACGGTCTAGACTGAAGGAAGTTGCTCACCCTGCACTGACAGGCAGGGGTTTGGGATCAGAAAATAAATCCAAATTCATCAGAAAGGTGTTTTACAGAGAGCAAATGCTTGGGCTAGGAGTCCTCCTGTGTGCTGGGGCACTGTTTGGAGCCTGTGTCATGGAAGTGGATTTGGTAGCAGCAGACCTGACTTCCAAAAAGCACACATAAAATGTGGCAACGGAGAAAATGGGAGCATTAAGCTTGCAGACTTGGACTTGGATAAGGGCATGTGACTGGGCAGACCTCTGCCACAGAAGTGAAATTAGTGTAGATGTCCCAGAGACAGACTACTCCTGCTAGCACACTCTTTGGGAGTGAGGGCTAGAGGCATAAGATCACTGAGCTATCTAATGATGTAGACATGTAAGATGAGAGATATAAAGATGCATGGTGAGAGCAGACGCATCAGAATGAGCAGCAGCTTGGGGGCATGATGATTGCAGTGAATTAAGTTTTCATTCGCTTGCAGTGATGATGGAGAAGTTTCACAAATAAATCATCTGCCTCAAAGCCAAATGGTAATTTCTCAGTGTGGGAGAGTTAAAGGCCTTCACTCTGTCTTGTGCTCCAACCATCAGGACCATCCTCCTTGGGTTACACTTGTTCGTGGGATGAGAGCTGCTCTCCAAGCATCCTGGTCCTCCTCCTGCACTCAGGCAGCTCCTGCCTGACTTTCCACTGAGTATTTATGAGGGCAGCATTTTCTCATATAGATAACTAATTTCAAGCGCTCAATCACCAACTTACATACTGATCTCTAGATACTCATGTCAAAAATATTGGCTGTTGGGCCTCATATTCTCTCTAAGAATGAGATATTATTTAATCTGTCATGAATTGTGAGTATAAATATCTGCAAACATCCTCAATATTTGAAAATATTCAGTTTGCAATATTGCAGAACTTGCAAGGTCTGCAAATACCCCTTAGCTTGAAGAGCTGAGATGGTTATATTATTATTTAAAATGCTGGAGCGCAGGCTCCTACAGCCTGATTCAGAAGCCTCATAGCTCTGTATCTCAGAGTAGCTGCAAATTAAATGCGAAGGGCTATGAATGAGAGTGGGTTAAGCCATCATGTAGTGCTGCTGTGGAGATAGCTGTTATTTATCATTGCCTCCCACTGTGAGGTTGGAATAGGCAGCCTGAATGTCACATATACGGTATTTATAATGCTGTTTTAAGGTCATCTCCATGTGCAGATGCTCTAGACAGAGTGGCTGATAAGTACAGATGTGGCTGTTGCAAGGCACTAAATAGATCTGAGATGATTACTTTGTAAAAGCCATATTTCAGCCAGGAATACTGCTGCATTCACTGTCACTGGCAACCTTCCAGCCACCAACAGCTGGCAATTAACACCTACACAAAGATGCCCAAACTTTGTCCAGCCAAAGGCTTCAGTGGCCATTTGCCAGGAGCTTTGGGGCTGCACCCATTTTAAATAAAATGGAGCAGACTGTGGCTGATTTTATCTTTCCTATGGAGCTGTGGCCCACAAAGACTTTTGCTTCTGGCGTGCTCTGCTGTACCCTAATCAAACCATTGCCCCATTGTGGAACTCAATGGGCCACATTTAGCCTCAAGGTTGTATTCTGTGTTTTTTTTCCATGAATTATGTTAACTACTGACAAAGCACACAAAGCCGTTCAAAGGTTTCCAAAGAGTGTGGAAACGCAGCAGTTAATCACATCTCTTTGTACGTGAAGAGAAGGAAGAGATGTTGCCAAGATATAATACATGTTCTGATGATATAATTTAACAGTAACTACCAACAGACTGCTAGTCATTTGTGCTGAGCATTATGAATGAGGGAAAGTTTCTGACCTGAACATTTGCAGACTCATTATAAGATAAGGAAAGAGATATTAGCCTCATATAAATCCTTCTGAAGAAGCAGCCTGGAGAGAAGATCCCAGACGACGTGAAAGACAGATGGCAGCTTCAGGCCCCACTGCATAGAGGAAGGGAAGAGCCTCTCTCGGACTGTCCCCACTGCCACCCCCACAGCTGCTCCAGCTGTCTCCCCGCAGCAAAAGAGCTCAGTAGCCGTCAAGTGAAGAAGAAGACGAATCTGTGCAACCTGGTGCAGAAGGGCAAAGAGAATATTGGGTGTACATTACCTCAGGTTTTACGCTCCTAACTCCGGTGAAGTCAGAGGAGCCCAACTCAGCTAGGGACTGCCCTCTCCCTCTTCTGGCATTGCTCTGGGCATGGCCTGGCAGGTGGGTGCCCAGAGTAGCAGGACTCTGTGCCATGTGTTACCATCTGAGAAACGAGGGCCAAAACCCAGGGCTTGGTTTCTCTAGGTTAGCCTGTTAACCTTTGTTTCATGAAGTCATGTTCTGGGGTCTCTGGCATGATGTGGCTCCTGCCCTGTGTTCTGCGAGCTAGCCCAGCACCAGCAGGAAAAATGGAGACCGCTCACCTGCTACCCCATGCCCTGGAGCAGCCAGGAGATTGGTGATCTGAAGGACGGGTTTACCCTCTCACACTGGAGAGGGATTTGAACCCACAGTTCCCATTAACTGCATGGGCAGCGTACTACTTTTACCCTGCGTGAAGTGAGATGTGGGCACTCTGCTCCAGCCATATTTTGGCAGAAGAATGGCACTCCTCCTCCTTCCCCCAGCTGTCCCCTTGGAAGAGATGCTTAACTATCTAACAAAAATGAGAATTACAGGCTGTGAATCTTGGTCTGGCAGATTGACATGCCTGCAGCCTGAAAATAGATGACTCAGCTCCTCAGAGGGGCACAATTTAAGAAGCAATCTTTTCCTTGGCGTTTCCTGTTGGCTACCCTGGAAACCTCCTGGTCATGATGCAGGCTGCTGTGGGATGCCTCTGTCCTCTCTGGCTCTGCACAGGGACCTAATTCCTGAGGTATACAAACCATGCAGGGAAGGAGGCTGAACTTGGCAGCCCAAGCCTCTCTTTACGGGGTTACAAAATCTGGCACTCTGGTGCCAGAGGTATGCCCAGACTCGTAGGTATGACGTCTAGGGCAAGCTCAGTGTTCAGGCACTCTCACCTGGCTCCTGCTTGTTTTGCAGGAAGCACTGGTAGACAGTGCTGTCATCTAGCTGTGCTCCTGCATACAGGCAGTATGTACCTGTGTTTTCTTTCCCTTTTTCTTTTGCTGTGCTGAAATGCATGTGGACACCATATTCAGTCCTAATAAATGCAAATTAGTCCATAAGGGGCAGCACACAATCTTATTTCTGTGTGCCCAACAATTGACTCCAGCCTAGCTTTAACTTTCAAGAGTGAGATCTCAAGGATAAAAGAGAGTGCTACTGAAATGTCAGCTCAATATTTGGAGAGGTCAAGGAAGCAAATAGAGCATAAGGAACTAGGAGGAAAGGAAAGAGATAAGAAATCATAATCTCTTTTCACTCCCATGAATACATCCAAGGTTCATTTACATTTTTTAAACTGTATGCAGATCTGGCAGCCCTATCAGACTCTAAACCGTGGCAGAACAGGCAAGAGTGCAGTAAGGGAAGCTGAGAGGATCCAGTGTATGAAGATATGTCTGAAGAGATGTTAAGTACAAGAGGACTCTAAGCCTAGAATAAGGAAGGCTGCAGGGGAATATTACGAAAATTTGTAAAATGGTCTGAAGCACAGAAAAGGTAAATGGGCAATGTTGTTTGTTGCACCTTGCAATACAAGAGCTAGGGGGGTTCAGGTAGAATCACCCAGTGATAGCTCAGGTCATGTGAATGCATCGCCTGTAGATCTCAGTTCATCACTTCATGATGTCCTTGACAAGCAGAATTTCATGTCAGACCAAAAAACTGACACAAACTCATGAAAGGTGATTCTATTTTGGGTTACCAAACACAAGGATAGCACTTGTCACTCATGAAGTCATGAGGGCATGGGTCATTGGAGATAAGGAAGAAAAATCAAGGCTCTAGCTCTGCATACCTGCCCTGTTCTTGCATTCTTTCTGTGAGCATCCCTAGGATTTGTGACACTAACAGAAACAGACACATAGATGAACCCAATTTATAACAGATCTTAAATTATCTTTAGCCTTTCTTGAAAAAGCGTCAAAGAAAAAAAAAAAAAAAAAAAAAGGATCAGCCCAGGCAGCTGCTTGCATCTCTACCCGTATAATGAAAGATTATTCTTCAGATGAACTCACCTTGGCTCAAAATGTTGGCCTTGTTCATTGTCTTCTAAGGCAAATAAGTAATAAAATGCTTCTACATGCAAGCATTTCACTTTTTTTTCCTTACCAGCTTGCATCCTTGCAACAGTGAAACATTTACATACATCTTTCAAAGGATCCCCCCACCAGAAGCTTACCGAAGCCAGATCCCCGCTGACCCCTGAGAGGCAGGGCTTTAGGACAGGGAGATGAACTGTGATAGTCAAGTACTTATCCAAGCTCGTGTACAAAGCCTCTAGCAGACCAGGGACCTCCGGATATCCTAGCAGTGGGGGCTTTGCCCTGAAGGTCGGCCCTGCCTCTTCCCAACAACCTCATGCAATCCACTGATCTTCAGCCCCTCTGTTTAAGAGCAGGCAGCCACTTATTTTACTGGAGGATGTGAACACAACGTGTAAGCACACGTTATGACTATCAGTGCCTCAGACGGGTCCTTGCTGCAGACCAGGTGACACCTGCCTTGCTCTGAAAGCAGCACAGCTCCCACTGACATTTGTGGGCCTGGGCCTTCATGCTGGCATGAGGAACACTACCTGGTAGGAGCAGACCTAGGGCCACCCTCCCTCTTTGCATGGGATGGGGAGTTATACCCCAGCAATAGCAGCCGCACGCATACGAGCCCAACTTCCCTGCTCTCAGTGGGATGCCCAAAATGCCTCTGCAGTAGGAAGAGTCATGGGCTGTCTGTGGCCAAGGCTGATTTGACTTTCTGAGACGAAGAAAAAGCTCACACAGTCAAGTAGGAGATTTTTCTCTCTTGCAAATCAGTGTGTTGGTGGAAGGAAAAGAAATATTTTAATGAATTATTCACCACCCCCCTTCCCTCTGGAATGGACTAAGGAGTGGAGATAGGCTTCCTGCTGAACAGGTTGAAAGGCATGCTGTTTTTCAGAAGGACTGAGCCACCTTTCTGCTGAACACAAGTAATTCAACACTGGGACATGCATCAAAAGGGTGGTGGGAAAAGGTGGGGGTGAAAAGCTCTGCAGATGCTTTAAAGAAAAATAACAGCCAGATGATGGGGAGGGGAGGGGGAGGGGAAGGTGGGTGGAAATCCCCACAGCTTCACACGCAGTAATTATTTCACAGATAGCCTAATGAAAAAACGCATCGCCTTATCCCGATGGAAGGCAAAACCCTCCTATTCTCCTCCTAGGAAAACTTCTATGTCCAGTGCACATCAGAGGTCTCAGGGGACAGCCACGACTGCAGGGGGACAAGCTGAGGGTGGCGGTGGGAGCCACGGGGGGAGCAGCAGGGGAAGGAGGAGCTGGCTCAGCCACCGAGCATCCCCACGGCTGCACACAGGCAGGGTCCCAGCCAGCAGGCTGGGTGCTGCTTTCCACCGAACACGTAGCAGCACATCACCTTCATAATGAGCAGCAACATCTCCTGCAGGATTTTTCCTGTGCGCTCCAAGGGGAAGGCATTAATTAACATGGGACACGTGCTGTCTCGTGGCAGGGCAGCTGCCACCTTCCGCACAGCCAGGAGTGAGATGTTATTAGGATTTCTCAGAGTTACAGGCGATAATTTCCACAGCTGTCAGGAAAAGTATTGCAGTCACCATGAGTGTAACCCTTGTCTGGATCTCATGAGGATGGGTAAAGATGAAATAATTTCTTGTCTGGGAGCACCGGTTGCCTAGGGATCAGCGGCCATGACCTGATCATACTCGTTGTAGGCAGACAAAAGATGGTTGCAGTTAGGTTATTCAAAAAGGTTTCGTTTTCCAAAGTCGACGAAAATTGCCAGGGACATTAACTGGGAGGAAAGGTGTAAAGAGAGAAACGGGAGTCCTTTAAGAGAACTAATTAGCTGGCCAGAAAGCCACAGTTTCACACACTAGAGATGGGGGAGAGTTGGTTACCAGACCACCTTGGCTCATCTGCAAAGTGAAAGCAATGAGAAATAACAAAGCAATATATCACACATGGAAAACAGATAACAAGGGATATAAACAAGTAGATACTTAAAGCATGTGGCAAGGGACAATACAAAGAATCAGAAATATATTAGAAGTAAACAAAAGTGTAGACTAGATTTAGACCACTTGCTAGATAGGATAGGTAAAATTGTTAGTAATAGCGTAGAGGACGAAAAATGGGAAATAAACAGTCTGCAGGAAAAAAAAAAGTAGATAATGGATACATATTACATGAAGCTGAGTCATATAACAGAATTGTCAGGTGTTGTAACAACATTTTTTGACAGATACAGTACGAAAACTTTAGAAAGCATGAAAAAGGAGCCACAGAAAGTATTTGGAGGCTTAGCTACAAGGGCTATTGGATTATAGAATATTTTCTCCTTTCACAGGCAGTAAAATGATCTTTATTCTGGCAGAGAACCATAAAACGCAAACCAATGGCTGGAAGCTGAGTCCAAAGTGTGTATTTTTAACAGCAAGGGTAATTAACCATTGAGAGAACCAGAGAAAGTCAGTTGCTGGAAGGCATGTTTTGGCCACAGCCAAGTTTGCCAGATAAGGGCCTGGGCAATACTCTCAGGTGACTTTGATGCAAGTAAAAATTATTTTGAGGCTGGTGGGCTAAGGGAGCCTGGCAGGTTCCAGCAAAGTACCACAGAGGATACTATATATAGCAACTGTACACTGAGAGAAGAAATATTCCTTTAAGGGAAAAAAAAAAAAAAGGCCCAGCTGTGATTTAGTTAAATGTAAAATGGAGCAGAAAGCTGGCTGGAGAAAGGTCAGTGCCACAGCTCGCGTTGTGCACTCTGTACTTCAGTGTTCCCATCAAAGGTTTGATGGTACTGATACTTTTTCTTGGGTGTTCCCAGCTGGTTGTATCCAGATCTTAAAAATTTGGGCTTGGTTGATACCTGTCCTTGTTCAGTACAAAATGTTTGCATCCTCCCACTGCTAAACCAACTAGTCATTAACAACATTTCCTTCTTCTTGATGAGGAAACAGGGCACAGATGAACCAGCCTTTAAATACTTCTCGTCATCTCCAGCAAAGATGTCACAGAATCACAGAATGGTTTGGGTTGGAAGGGGCCTTAAAGATCATCGAGTTTCAACCCCCTTGCAGAGGGTGGCAGCGGTGCCACCCAGTAGATCAGGTTGCCCAGGGCCCCATCCAACTTTGCTGTGAACACCTCGAGGGATGGGGCATCCACAGCTTCTCTGGGCAACCTGTTCCAGTGCCTCACCACCTGCTGAGTAAGGTGTTGTTCCTCCCAACATCTAATCTAAATCTCCCCTTTTTTGTTTTAAAACTGTTCCCTGTATGTATTGAACAGGTGCATTATATGCTTACCGTGATTCATTATCAAATTAGGTTTTTATACCATAGGCCTATGACTGCTGACGGTGGTCCTGCTCATGGGCTGGGTGGTGCTGTGACCCACCTGCACAGCAGCTCTACGGGGGGCAGCACTGTCAATAACCCGTTCTACCTGAACAAGGCTTAGGCCATGATTTTCCAGCAGCCACATCAAAATTAGGAAACAATCACACCATTTGTTTGTGTTTTAGGGGAAGAAGAGAACGAGGCTGATCTAAATGACATTGATGTTACTGGGAGCTTTTCTAGTCAATTAAGTTGGAAGTGGATAAGGCCCTAGAACAAACAGAGAATGCAAAATAAGAAGTCCTCAGCTGAATGAAAAGGGAAACCTGATAAGGAAAGGCAGAGGGTGAAGCATATTAAGTACTCTGCAGTGTGGAAAAATAGGCTGCTGGCTTGCCAATGGGAGCATGAGAATTTTTTGTTTTATAATGGTATTTTGTCATTTTATATCAAAGTATATTTTCAAGTGAAAAAAAGCATTATATAGCAATGTACAAGTATGTATAAAATAGAGTGCCTGGTGCTGATGTTTATGCTTCTAAAACAGGAACCCAGCCTAGCAAGGCTATCTCACAAATGGCCCAGGAGCAGGGCCAACAAATGCCAGTGTTTGGGGTGGGATCCTGTCTGGCCAGGGTCTTGGCCACAGAATTGTGAAAGCAAGCCATCAGAGAGCATGCAGAATGGTACTATAACCTCTCCTCTCCTCCTCTCTGCAATGTTTAGGGAAGGAAGATGAAAACCCATCATCGGTTTTGCATGCTTACAAAGACAAGTTTCTGCTCAAGGTGTTATTTGTCACAGCCACTACCTCTGATTTCTAAAGTAGAAAAGGTTTAGTACCCTGACATTGAAAGTGCTGCACAGATGATGGCACAGGAGTGGATCAGAATACTGCATAGCTTCAAAATGCAAAATATCAGCACGCTTTGTAGATTTTTTCTATGTTGACTTTAATTGACAACAGCTCTGCAAACCTGTATAGTCCAATAACAACAGTTTATTCATGCCCCTGCTTTACAGATGGGATATTGACTCCTAGGAAAAGGAAGACCATATGTACAGGAAATAATAATCTGGCGATAACTTGCAGTCCTGTGTTCTAACTGCTGGATCATGGCTCCTACCTATGGGTGCAGTATGGTCGCTTGATGCAATCAGTAGTCCAGTAATTAGGAAGACAAACAATATACTGGAAAATGGCCACAACTTCTCTGAAGAGCTTTCTGCCAAAGGAGTCACTGAATTTAACTCACATCATCTGAAATCACCGAGCCCAGCCTGAATTCAGGCCCCTGGGTGCCTTCGTCTGCAGAGCTTTGGCAGTTACTCTCATCAGCCCTTGCAGCGGGAGTTATGGCCACGCAAGGATGTCAGCACTTGGCTTGTGATAAGGTACAGCAAGAAAGTAAAATGAGGTGCAGTTATTGGCTGATAATGGGGCTCTTGACAATACATAACTGTGGTGTGGCCAAATGAAATATGTTCTGTGAAAATGGGCTACTGTCCAGCACTTAATGTAAATGTTTTTGAAATGCTAGTAGATCTGCTCTACAAAATAACTAAAGCCTGTGCAAGGAATGCTAATCCATACTGGCCTCCAGGAGGAAAAAAAAAAATAACACTAGGAACATTTTATGAATGCAAGAGGAAAAAATGTTTATTTCTGCCAATATTTTTCCCTAGATTGAGAGTAGTCCATGCTGCCTCCATAGTGTTCCTCAGACTTTCAGACTTGACTGCCTCTCAACACAGAATCTGTCATCCCAGGTGAATCCAACGTCTACCTTATCAAGCTGAGTCCCATTGGAAAGGGCTCAATTATTGAATAATTTTCTTGCACAGGGCTGTGAGGCCTGCAGTAACCTCAGGCTGTTCTGTCAAAGTGACCACAGCCTTCGTGCATCCTGACAAACATGAAGAACAGTTCATGTTTAAGCAACTCACAGCAGATCCCTGAAAGAGTGGTAACTGCATATTCTTCATTAAGCTAAGCTCATATGGAACCAGAGACCACAGAGACAATGAACTGCAGGAAAATGGGCATTTTTGTTCTGGAGGGAGAAGGTTTTTCCCTGAGGACCAATGGTCACATTCAAGAGTGCAGAGATTTTATTTCTTCTAGCCTCTTCCAAATTAAATTAGTAAATTTGAAGTCAGGTTAGACAAGGCTGCTAATACACTCAGACAGCTGGTTTCTCAGGGGTGGAACCACGATCAGTAAAAAGAAGCCAAGGGAAGTTTCATGCTTTGAATGCAAGATTTTGTTTCAAAAAAAGGAATGGAACGATGAAAATGATTTGAAATATTGCAATTATTCCACAAAACCGGTGTTTATAAAAATGCATGGGATCTGCAGTATTGTCAGTAATACGAGCCTTCTTTCCCCAGCTAGAACAAGCTGAGAGACACAGAGTGCTGGAATCTCCTCCGTATCTGTTACACTGGCATAACTTCATTGACTGCAGCAATTATTCCTGATTGACAACTAAGTGAATTAGAAACGTGCATGGCACATCCTAGCTGCACACGAATCACTGCATTGTGCTAAGCAACAGAGTTGGAAGGCCCTTTTTTTGCACCCCATGGACATTTTTGTTGTGTCGTGAATGGCTTTAGGCCATGACCTGAATTTTTGAAATCCCATACTTGTTGTCGCATCTGCTGTTGCAGCATGTAATTAGCTCTATTCCATATCTGAGACATCTCATCTTATTTTGCAAGGAAGTGTTGTCTGAGGGGATTGTGGCCATTTTTTAAGCTTGTTTGACTTTCTGGGTGTGTTCAACCCCGGTAAATATCTGCAAATGGGCGCCATGGAAAGGAAGTCACAACCCTACAGATGTGAACATCATGTACTGCAGATCTGATGAGTTGAGACACACAGCTTTTTTTGCTCTGGGGATGAGCACTTAATCATACATGCCAGGAAAACTGCAGATCCATAAGCCATGTATTCTCGTGTCCGTGCAGAGAAGGCGGTGCCCTGGACAGGGATATGGCAATCCTACAAGCTGCAGCCACGGTGCCTCCACGGTGTCTCCAACACCAGCAGGTCTCAGAGGAACCCCACCGTGGGGCTGTGACAAGTGAGGCTGAGCATGAGGTGGCATCTGTCCTACCACAGGTGCAGCACCAGGTGGTGCCAAGTTCCTCTGCCATCCCCACTGCTGCCACTTCTGCCCCAACTGCTCCTTGCAGGAGGGCTGGCGAGGGTGGGGATAATGCTGTGCAGATGTGGGTCTTACACTGCTCCTCTGAGCACTTGTGGGTGGCCTTGCCAGCTTCTGCTGCCACGCACCTCTCAGGTTCAATCTGCCATTGCTTTATCTGTGGAAGACCTGCTCAGCCTCTAGGCTCTTTGGCCAAGGTCTGAGTTTTGCCTCTATATGGGGTATTTTTTGTATTTCTCTTCTTGGTGAAGTGAAAGGTATTTGTTATCTTGCATTTTCCATCCGACCCATAATTGATGGTAGGCCATACATAGTTTGGCCAGGTCATTGGATGTCTAAAACCTATGTTGAAAAGAAAAACAAACAAACATATTAGATTGCCCCGTGAGATCACTTAAAATTACCCACATAGATTTGAAGAAATGTCTTTAAACAAAAGAAAACTTATCCTACAGTTTTTGTTTTTGTTTTTTTTAATATAAATTAACCAAAGACATTTTGTAAGTATTGTGAATTTGGGACAAAATATTATTTTTCTTTTTAAATAGAGAATTAGAAAAAAAAAAAGTTGTTGCATTTCCTTCTGGTATTTTTAAATTAAACATTCTGATGTTCACTCTTAAATATAGTTTACATTTAACAGCCAATCACATTTTTAAAGGATTAAGTCAAGCAATGATTAAATAGGCCAAGATGAAATTTTTGCTTCAGTTTTTCTGGTACATTTCTGGTATTGATAATTTTTTTAATTTTACTTGACAAAAAAAGCCTGAACATTTTCCATGTGATGTCAGCTGAATTAATTTTCCCCTCTTCCTTTTTGCATTTTCAATGATGAAACTGAAAAATCAAATTTGCTGATCTGTGCTGAACAGGGCAAGGCATATGTTGCTCTTTTTTTCTTTTCTTTTTTTTCCTTTTTTCTTTTTTTACATATGTAGTAAGCAAAAATGCAAGGATCCTTTTCTCGATTTACGTCATCCTCACCCATGCACAATCGCTGTTGGTTTCTATAAGATGCTTGTTTGGATTAGGAAAGCAGGAGCGTGCACAGCAGGACCAATGGTGCAAATGTTGGCAGTGTTCTGGACCAGTTTCAGACTTTCCTTCACAGCATGCCTGTGGAGCCACCATCTCACAAAGAGGTTCTTGTGTTTTGTACCTAGAGGTGTCACTAGAATCAGTGACGCTGCCCAGAGAGAAGCTAAGGTGTTTTTAAAATGACAGAGATATGTATTTTAATATGACCTATTTTTAAAAGAGTGACTAACTGATGACAGTGGCATGCTGAGAGGTCTTGTTGTAATGGCTTTCTCTCTTTTGGGAGAACTGTTTAAGGTATTTACTTCTTTAAGATCTTGTGATAGGAAGTTCAGTCCAGAGAAATGTGCCAACCAGCTTCGGTTTCTAAATCAAGTCTAAGTCCGTGTGCCTTTAGCTCCACAGATCTTTGTCTGAATAACAGGCCCCAACACACTGCGCTACACAAATTGAAATATATTCAAAGCTGACAGTTCCTGCTAGCTTACAGCCACAGGCTTGTCAGATTGAACTTGAAATCTGACCTGACCATACTCAAAATTCATCCCAACTTCTCCTAACACTGCCTGATGAATTTTTGCCTGGCAGCAGGTTTTATTACAAGGGGATTTCTCGAAGTATGAGAAGCAGTTCCAAGCCATCTCAATAATAGTAATTATTTCAATGTTTCCTGGTTGCTAGATAGAACCCAGACTCTTGGAACTGTGCAAAAAAAATCAGTAATTTTCTGTCAACTCAGCATGAAAATGTTTTGGATCTCTCACAGAAAGGAGCTTTGTGTAAAATATGTGTAAGAATCAATGAAACACTTTGTTCAGCCCAAAACAAAATGTTTTGTTTCATGCGGGGGAGATTTCATTCTTGCTAAACAAATGTGGGTCAGTCCTACTGAGAAAATCTTGTTTCAAACGATGACAGAACAACTGCCCTTCCTTTCCCAAATCTTATCATGGGAGGGGAAGGTGGGAGGTGTGTGTGAAACTTCAGTAAATTTGAATTCATTTGTAAATAGTTTCCTTTCATCTGAAATGACTTTTTTTTGCGTGGCTTTTTTTTTTTTTTTTTTTTTGTTAAATGAGCATTTTTACCAAACAGTTTCAGCCAGTTCTATTTGCAGTCAATACTAGTTACAATCATTTATCGCTCTACCAGCTGCAAAGAAGGCCCGGTACTTGGTGGGCCTACAGGTTCAGCCTGGGTTATGGATGGCATGTATGTGACGTGCTAGAGGGCTGCTAATTGCACCACTGATGATGTTTTCCTGCAGTTTGGGTTGAACTGAATGTGTAGATCTGAGAGGTTTGTGGTGTAAGAAGATCAAGTTCTCCTAGAGCTTCCTCATACCCGTCTCACAGGCTGTATTCCTACAGAGGCTGATAGGGGAATGGGTATCTGAGGAACGAAGGACGACTTCAGTCTTTGCTATTTTTGTTTTGCTTACAATGGACAAGACCTTATTTTAGGAAAAAAAAAAAGAAATCCAACCGGGAGGAGCTCTCTATGTCAAGGTCAGAAGTAAACAACCACATGATATTTCTCTGTCCACTTTGTAAAGTATCAATGGCAATTGTAGGATATTATTTAAACAGCTAGCTACCTTGTTAGCAGGTTATTTTAGTAAGGCACCTCCTATGTGGCAGAGCTGCAGAAGAAAATATGGTTCTGCCCTCCTTTCAAGTTGAGGGGGCTTCTGAAGCTAATTTAAGAGAAGCAGCTGCACACTGGTGGGGATTCAGGACCACACCTCTTGAGGAGAGGACAAATGGAGGCAGCTGACCAGGAGCTGGCTCATAGCTGGTGTGCAAGTTCCCAGCAAAGCCACACATTGTAGGTATGTCCCTGCTCTCAGATACCTCACCGAGGACCTTTAGTCTCACCCCATTGCGCTGAGATGGGATGAGCTGTGCGGCTGATCTAAAGCAGTGCCTGTTCTGCTTTATTTTCTGATTTTGCCAACCTGCATCTTAACAAATTAATTTGCATATAAAAATAATACTTATGCTAGGAAGAATGAGATAAAACTCTCTCAAAGGTTCATAGTAAACAACAATTCTACCATTATTTTTTTCAAATGATTCATTAAGCACAGCTTCTGTACCTTTTTAAGTATCCTGAAGGTCCCTGAGATTGACAAGAGAAAGGGCTGAAACCAACTCTATCAGAATCCATTCTTGTCTTTCCCTAATGGCTTATAGATCGTGCAATTTCCATAAACACTCTTTGAAGGGAAACTATGTGGGATTTTAACAGCTTTTTGGGTTCATGTGGGTGTCACTTGCTTTGATGTATGCCAGACACAAAACAAGAGCATGGCTGAAGGAAACAATCAATGGATTTTAAGGTGAGTGATAAGCACTGGGTTTAGGAATACACCTAGCTGGGGGTTATTGCGCCCTGAAGACAGCAGTAGCATTGAGTTACCACTCTTTTGCGTCTAAGGAGAAGTCCCTTTATTGCATTTTCGTGGGCATACTAAAAATGTGTTATGCTACTATAAGTAAGATATTTTTGCCCATTGGTGACAAGTTACTTACTACCACAAGCTTAAAAGGAGTGCTTGGGGACAGTGATTGTACTCAGATCTAACTTGAAGCTGGATTTTCACAAGCCTTTTGACACAAAAGAAGTCTTGTTTGGAGTTATCTGGCTAAGAGACAGAAAAGATGCAGCAAAGTGTTTTACTGTTGCAATATTAGTGATAAAGCTGAGTTGTAACATACGTGGGAGAAGCTCCAAGGCAAAATCATATTAGGAATAATTCTTGAAGAATATTCCGTGAGGAGATAATTAGGTTAAGGTTTCTCCTTCGGTCTGCTAGCGAAGGATTTCAGCTCTCATTTGCAGCCTGTCCCCTTGCAGGATGTCACCAGTGTCCGCAGCCTTCCCCCAGCCCCACCACTGCACCGTGGTTTGTTTCTGTCTCAGTGCAAGAGATGGGTGCTGGGGGCATGCTGGGCACAGCCTGGAGGTGAGCTCGTGTTTCCCACCAGCTCCAGCCTGCTTTCCTGCCCACAATGCTTTACCCGCTTCTTCCAGCCCAGGCCTATCTACGCGTGTTCACATCCCTGCACACAGTGCATCTGTTACTTAAACCTAGGCTTATTATTTCATTTTTGATATCACATTTGTGGGCCAGGACTTCGGGGACTGTGCAAAAAAAAAGCAGTGCAAAACCAGCCAGTGCCTATAGTCTCGAGAGAGCTGGATGCTCCCTGACACAGAAGGTGAAATGTTGGGAAAAAACACTATCTTGCTGAAGTTACTATTTTTGTTGAAACATATCCTCCCCTATTAGGTTTCCACGCATCAGGAACATCCAGCCCCTGTGTTTGACAGCCTCAGTACTTTCACAGTGTCCTGCAGCATTTTTGTCTTTTTCAGGGGGGTAGAAGCAACCGGATCAGGGAAAGTGTGTCCCTAATAGGGCAAACAGAACAAATGGGAGTGAGAGGCAGATTGTGGTTTCTAGCTGAACGGGCAGACAGGCTAAGCTTTAAAGGTGCATGCAAGTAACCATCAAGAAAGCAATTGCTTTATTCGCAAACAGCACATTGTCAAGTCAATTGCTGTGATTACTTTCTAAATATAATTCCTTTACCAATGTAGTAAATGGAGAAACCTATGCAGACTGATATACAGAAGTGAAAAATGGTAGCTCAGATGAAATCACTGAGCCAAAGGGAGGATTTGCTACTTGTGTTGGGAGGTAAATGTGCCTTATTGCTTGAGGATAAGAATCAAGAATTGTTTTCTACATGAGCCTTCTGACTGTAATGGGTATATTGGGAAAAGCAATATCTGTAATTGGTTTTGGGCTACCTACAAAGACGGTCCAGTTCATTTTGACTAGCAAAATATGTGAATATTTAATCTTCATGAGAAAAGAAAGAAAGAAAGAAAACAGATACTTTTGTACAGAGGAGAAAAAGTATTTTGTCCCAATTTATACAGTTGGTTCAGCTGTTACTGTGTCCAGTGGGAGGGGGAAAAATGCTGTTACCTGGGAGAATTACCTAACTGAATTTGGGCTGTGATTTATGACTTCTGACACAGTCCTAAACAAAGCTGACATGGCATACAACTGAGCTGAACTGATTGATCCATTAGTAACCCAGAACTCTTGACCCAGGCAAGAGCTGATTACACAAGGAGGAGACCGAAGGGTGGCCAGTGGTTACAGCAGCCGCTGACACCCCTTCCAGAGGATCCTGAGAAGAGGTGAACGTGGTCTTTTTACTGGATAGCTTTGTCACGCAGGTAGCGCTCAATGTGTCCTGCTCCTGTTTAGCTGTTGCTGTAGATGCTGCGAGGTCCCTGCTGTATCACGTACTCTCACTAGGCTCCGCACTGCCTGCTTGAATTTCAGTCACAGAAATGATTACTGCTCTGTGCTCCCTGCTGGAGCTGAGAATTCGGTACTGCCAGGAAAAATCAGCTCTGTATTTCATTCCCATCTCCATATTTCTTTTAACATCCCTTGCAAGCACCCCATTCACAGTTTAACCACACCACAGCGCTACTGGCTCCGGGGGAAGTGAGGAGCAAAGAGCAGCCTCATCATGGACAGGCAATGGGCAGAGACCCTTACAGGAAAGAAATGCCCAGCTTTCGGTCTGTTTTGTGACAACAGTGCGGGTGTTGAGGGAGCCGCTGCAGCAGACGTCTCGCTGGAGCAGTGCAGGAGAGCTGCGGGGTGAGACCAGGCACGAAGCGGCCTGTTCTCCTGCGGGATGGCACAAAGTCACTGCACAGGCCCAAACCTGCGTGCCTTCGACATCCAACTTCTTCCTGAAGGCAGCGGAAGCCCTGTGAAGAGGCATGAGAAGTATTCGTATAACATTTGTATAATATAAATATTTGTATAATATTTTGTGAATATTATTATTTACCTTAATATTTGTGAGGCCCCACCTGTATTTAGGAACTTGCCCGTTGTCCCTTGGGACAAATGGTGCAGACAACCAGCAGGACCCATACCCAAGACGGGAGGTGTTGGTGGAGCTGTCTGGAGGTATCTATCCCTGCCTCTGGTTGCCTTCTCAGCAGGACCCCACCGCAGCAGCAAGACCTGCCCTTCCTCCCCACACGCACCAGGAGCTCCCCCCTGCTTCCCCACACCTCCTGGCATGGCCTGGGCTGACTGCAGGCAGCGGCAGCACTCCTCCCGCTGGAGCCTTGCTCTTCTTCACAGCAGTGGTCCCTGGGACACCTTTATGCCTGAAAAGGACCCCCAAAACGATATCTATTTTGTACCAGCAATAAAACATCCATTGGAGCATAACAGCGTGTTATTGGTGTTGGTCACTGCGGTGAAGTTTATCTGATGGGCTCCATCTTCTGTCTGAGCCACCCTGCGCTCCCTGGTGGGCTTAGCCCAGGGTTTGCTGCTCCCTGAGGCTCTCCAACACGAAGCATTATCGGGGGCTGGAGCCTCAGTGAAGCATTGCCTGGGAGATGAATGGGTCTGCGTTAGTTGCTGCGATGGTACTTTACATTTTAACAGCTCTGGAGAAACTCTGACAAACATCCTGCAGATTAACTGCTCCACTGCAGGTGTTTGCTGCTGCTTCCCTACGTGCAGCATCGATCCTGGGTGCCAGCCGTCGTATGAAAGCACAGATTTGTGAGACATCTCGGTGGTGGATGGAGTCAGGATGAACTACTGCCATAACCTGGAAATTGATGTGGAGATGGGTGGCATTTGTTAGAGGCTGTAGAATAGAGAGCAAAGCAATTCTCCTGCACAGAAGTCTCCCAGCCCTTCTTCTAGGCAGCCCTTGAGGATTGGGCTTTCACCTCCCCTTGCTCCCTGCTCCACATTCCCCTCCTGGTGGCAACCAGCAGTCCCCAAACCCTGTGTCAAGGTCAGGGAGAGGGAGGAGATGGGCCATCACCTACATGGTGACACTGCACTACAGCGCTGTTTCTGCTTCCTAGCCAGGCAATACTCCAAACCTGGGCTTGAGGAACAGGAATTCACTAGAGAGAGAAAGAAGAACCCCATTTGTTGTGCTTCCTCCTCAATAAGAGTGAGGTGAGAAGACACAGCAGTATTGGGGCCTGGGGTGAGTAGTTTCCCCAGCCACATCCAGTGGGGACACCCATCACCCCTGTACTCTCTGTTCCTGCTCACATAAGGGAGGGGAAAATGATTTAGGGGTGTCTTGACATGATGCAAATGCAGAAAACACAGAATGAAGACAGTCCCTGACACAAATGTCATCTAAAACTGAGGCAGAAGCAGCTCGTTTCAGGTATGGTCCCATGGCCTCTGTGGCGGTGCTTTCCTTCCTTTTCATTGCTGAAGGCGGACACCAAGCCCCCCTTGGGAGCTATGAAGGAGTATAATTTGACACAGGTCCCCAAGTGAGCAGCAGCATACTTGGCTGAAAGCTGTCCGCATTATGGCCAGAGGCGAGTGTCTGGAATTGGTGGGCGAATGATCCCATCTCGTGTGGAAATTGCATTGCGTGTCAGCCGCTGTGCTCTGCTCTGCTGTAACAAAAAGTAATTCGACCAAATGTTTTTGCACGTTATTCTTCTGTTAGAACGATCATCCCGTGTGTGCCAGCTGCAGGAGCACTTGCACTTCTCCCCCTGCAGCAGCCGGGACTGGCTGCCCACAGCGGGGCTCCTGCGCTGCCAACCGCTGTGCTGCTGCGGCAGGCAATAACACACGGACCCAGGGGAGAGAGGCTGCCCTCTTTTTCAAGGTGCACATGAGCTAGTTTGATCTTAAGACAGAATGCATGCACACAGAAGAAACCTGAAAATGGTTCTTCCACCTGTTCTTGTTCACTCCGGGGTACGGAATTCCCTCTGTGCGTTTCATATTTAAACTCTGGGATGAGTTAAACAAAAGCAAAACAACAAATAAGATGTAGCTACCTCACCATACTCTTCTCCAATGGATTAATGAGGGGAAGACAAAACTACATCTCACTTAACCAAAAAAAAAAAACAACTGTCATCGTGCAGACTAATCTGATTTTTTAAAATTAATTATACACTATATTGTGTCCATTTTGCAAAGATGCAGAGTTTGGACTCTGCTGTAGAATGTTTTTTAAATTAAGGCTTATTTTTTTGCCAGACCCCTTTCGTCCATCCACCCAGCAGGAGTGCTCTCCCAAAAAAAAGGCAGCCTATGGTGCAGAGTGATCAATCCTCACTGCATGCTGATAAGCAAGAAGCACAAAATGTACAGCATCCTTGCTCATGCAGCTGGTCTCCGTGAAACCAAAAGTTCAAGCTGATTATTATTTTGGGAGGGAATTCGCTCTTTTGGCCCAGAGAGAAAATAATTTATGGTCTAACTGGTCTGAGCACTAAATCCAAGGAATGAGGATCCAGCCAGAGATTCCTATTAAAGGGTTAGTATCCATCATAATTGGCTGATGGGGTGTTTTGAAACTTCATTAATCACCGTGCTGGCAGCGAGCAAATTAGAAACTCTGTGTTCTGCCGCTGACTTCCCATTTCACCGAGGGAGTTGAACACAAAGCATGCGTTACTGGCATCAGCAATTTCAAAAGTGGGTGTTTCTCTGGATGTAAATGGTGCTTAATAATGTTCCACCTTTGACTGAAACTAGGGCACGCCCTGCCATGAGGTTCTCATCATCTAATTAAGCTTACTCAATCCGAACCCGGCGGTATCATGCAACGCGGGCTGGGTCTCCCTGCCAGATTAACTCTTTGGCTTGTCTCGGCAGAAAGGCTGTACTCCAGGAAAGTGGCAATGCCCGCCAGGGCCACCCTCCTGCTGCCCGGTGGGCCACCACGCACCGCCCCACGGCTGCCACCTCTCGCCCCTTCTCTCAACCTTCCCACCCAAACGCTCGTTTTTGAGGAGGGAGAAGACAAAAGGGGAACAGTTAATGCCTCATGATCATGGACCCCATTTTAACTGATAAGGCTCTCCTCGCTCATCTTTACCTTATGTTTCAGCTGTTATTTATCATGACACTGAAAACCACAGAGCTTGCAGCACGCAGGCAGCTTCTCCAGAGATTTCCTTCCCTCTTGGTGGCTTTCTGATAGCAAATGCCCTGCCACCCAAAAACTCCCATGTCCTGGCCTGCCGGGTGCAGGGGTGCCACTGGCCACATATGAGATGAGGCAGCATGCAGCAGGCTTCACCCCCTACCCTTTGTTCCTATCCCCTAAGGAGGGAAATAATTTGGAAAACAGGTGTAAGGCTGGAGAGCTGTCCCTTTTGTATGCTTGCAGTTTTAGCCACACAATCACCATAATAATGCTTCATAATTATATCTTGCATCTTTCAGCTGTACATTTCAGCCAAAGTTATGAATGTTTAATTAAACAAGCCTCACTACTAGCTCTGGGGGCAGGTCGGCACTCAGATGATATCTGCTCTCATGAGGCATTCAGAGAGCTGCAGGGACATACAATTGTGGGGAAAGCCTGCCCTGCAGAGCAGTGCAGGAGCAGTTTCTCCTTGTCCCGTACTTCTCTGCTCATGGAGCTCTGTTCCTTACAGGAGGGGCCGCACTCTACTTCCCTCGTGAAGTACCTCAGCTGCCAGCCAGCACCCACCGAATGCTCTCTGGCTTGGGGGGACTCTGAGGCTCCTTGGAGCACACTGGCCGTGTGTAACATTGAAGGTGCCTCCCCCATTTTAAATGCCAAACCATCCATTCACCTTTCTTTTTTTTTTCCTGTCATCTGTTCATTGCATTTTTCAAGCCCTTATGGAGACCTTTCAAGTCCCCAAGACTGTCTCTGCTGTCACTTTCATGTGTACTTTGTTTTTAACTTTTGAGTTAAAAGAGAGTTCTTGTTATCCTCATTTCTGCTGCCCAGGAAGATACCACAACTTTACCCAAGGAAACTCTGCTTGGCATGCTCTGCACCTCCACAGGCGCAGATGGCGCATCAGTCAGCAGGTTGATAGCAGGACAGCTAAGCAACACAGACAGGCCTAATTTGTATCCTCTGGAGGGAGAAAAATCCTATTTGTTTTTTGGTTTTTGGTTGTTTTTGTTGTTGGTGGTGGTTTGGTTTATTTTTCCTGCAAGTTCATATGCATTATGAGAAAGGAGAGTTCGTGTCAAATATTTGCTGGCATTTGTAACGCGAAAGAACTAATGAGCCCACTTTGCCATCTGCTCTGTAGCACGAAGCAAACGAAGAGAGAGTCAGCTTGCTGATTACATGGATCACCAGGGTGTACAGGGCTCACAGGAGACGGCAGAGCTGCCTTGCCTTCCCGGGCACCAGCAGAACTTCATTGCTGTGTGCTGCACAAGTGCCCAGGGCTTTATTTACATCAGAAGTGTGCTGCATCCATTTCAGCAGAGGCCCAGCTGCGGCAGGGAAGCACCAGAGCGAAGAAGGCTCTTTTACTGCCAGATGATGAAAGCTAAGCACTGGCGCCTCTTGACCCCTAGCCATGAGCTGGCAACTGTGATACCTAAAGAAACCTGCTGCAGAGAAACTAGGAACTTGCAGAGAAGAATTTTACTTACATGGGCAAACATGCAATGCAGTGGGTGCAGAGCGATGAAACAGAGCAGATGGCATGCAGAAAGCATGGGCAAAAATGACAAAGTCATTAATTGCATGATTATGTGTATAATGAACAACACAGAGAAAAAATCTTTATCTTCAAAACTGAAGTTTTATGATAGAGAGTGTGGGTAACTTGTTAGAAAAGGAATCCTACCTAACAAAGCTAAGTGACTAAGCTTCAGGGGAGGTCTCAGGGCACCTGCAGGGGGAAATGTCAGTATGGATGGACGCTCATTGCTACAACCCCAACATGAGCCCTATAATCTTCTTTCTTCCTCTCTCACCATTGACAGAAAATTATTTTAATCTGTCTGGGAAGTTCCATAATTTTAATTCCAAATAATCTACAACTATAAAGGTTGCTAATAAAGTATTGCTATTGATATTAAATCACTTTGAACTATACAAAGTTATATTATCCTGTATGAGGCAACAAATTTATCTACTGGACATTTATGATAAAGCAACCTTGCTAAACACTGCCTACAACAAAAACAGAGTTTAATTCTTCATCTTCTCAACTCCAGTGTGTTTTGGTCACCTTATTTCTTATAGTATAACTAAAGCTACAGTGGGAAACTACTGTCTATACATTTATTCCAGTTTTGCTAAACCACAGTTTATATTGGCATAAAGTGTTTAAAGCCATCTTCAATTATTTTCAGTAAACAAGTGTCTTAACAGGTTTAATCTGCCTTGTGTATTTAATATTGTGTGTTTAATATACTGTACCCTACTGCAATGGTTAAGATTAAATCGTGTTTGTATGCAGCAGCAGAAAACATTTCCTTGCCAGAGCTGAAACCACGGGGAGGCACGGTGTCAGAAGAGGACTCCTGAGAGCCATGCCGTCTTATGGGGCACCCCAAAAGTACTGGCTATGTTCTGTACTGGGACAAAGCAACCTCAAGCAGCCATGTCCCACTGCCAACTACCTGATGAGCAACAGCAGGCCTCGCAGAGGGGCTGGCTGACTGCCTGGGGCACATACCCAAGGGTGCATTGCTCTGGTCAAGAGGTGCTTGTGTCCAGGGTCCTCCCAAGGGCCTCCTGCAGTGCCCAAGCCAAAATTTTTACCCCTGTACCAGCAGATTTGAGATCTGCTACCACACCCAGTGCTTTGCTCTTTCCAAACCTACCTTTGTAGGTGCATTTCTCACATAAAGACACAGGAACAATCAAGCCCAAGAAGCGTTTGTGCTGACATTCTGCTTTGTGTTATAACAATACGTGAAAAGGGCATTTTTGAGTCTTGCCCTTGTAGTCTGAATGACGATTGTGCTGGGCAAGGGCCGGGCTTTCTTCTTATGAGGGGGATACTTGTTCCTTTCTCTTTCAATATGAGCACACACATTTTAAGAAGGAAGATAACCCCATCAACGCATTTTGTACTTGGTGTCTTTTCAGATATTCCTGTGCCAGAGCATCTGCCATGCCTATGTTAGCTAGTAGTGTGGGGCAGACAGAATGAACCCTGCACCATAGATCTGCAGGCCCCAGCAGTGAATGCTGAGGATCCAGTGATCACATTAGACATCCTGATACCTTTACGTTAGGTTAGCCCTAGCTGAGACCCATAGATGTCAGCACTGGGAGTGCATCTTACTGCTTAGTTTCATCTGTCAGAGATCTCGTGTGCCCTGAGACCCCTTTGCAGTGAAAACCAAAGAGCAGGCCGTGGCCTCGACTGGATATGTTTCAAAAGCACATGCCCGACCTAAATTAAGACATTAGGAGGACAAATCTGTAGATTTAGACTAAGGCTAACCTGGAAATCAGGTCAAAATCAAAACCTGGACTTGGGCTCATGTCTGATTTTAATGTTCAGAGGCCTGAAACAAGGAGGCGGCATCAGAAATGTTCTGAATAGTGTTTTTAGAGTATTTGTGAAATTTACTTCTCTGCAAGAAAGGTTCTGAAAAGTTATTGTTAGGACTTTATTGTTCGGACTTTTTCAACAATTTTAGCAAAAAATATCCAGTATTAGTCTCATCTGTGGATCTACTGGAAAGACTCGCCATCTGGTGTCCCACAAGTATGAATTACTGGGCTATGAGTTTCATTCAACCACTGCTTGAAGCTAGCCTAGACCTGTGTTTAGTGGGCAGAGGGCTTCAGTGCACTGACAGGGCTGTCATGTATGTACTCTTAAAAATGCTTTGATTTCCACCAGAACACAGGGTAATTTGGTAGATTTTATGGGTCCCCAGCATTCCTGTTATCACACTCTTAATGGATTCCAAATATTAAGGAAGCATTTGAAATTGAATCTGCCTCATCTTAACTCTACTCCTATACATTTTAAGTATTCTTCAAAGTTTGCTAATGAGCTTCTGTAGCCTTAGCAAGCCCAGGATGTGCCATAATTACAAATGTCTAAATCACTCGCTCTGAGTAGTTTGTATCTGTGCATTCAAGTGGAGATACTCAAAGGCATACTGCTGCATGTAGATGAAACCACACACATTCATACTTATTTCTCGGGCTGCTCTCACAGTAATGAGGGACAGAATGAACCCTGAGCCATAGAGCTGTTTTACCAGTGCAAACGGAGTGGAAACACAGATGAAATCATCTCTCACCTCCAGGTCGCTGGTGTGATTCCTTCAGAAAACAGCACTGCTGACTGAAAGTTTTCGGTCAGATACTGAGAGCTTAAGAAACCCCATGATCTCAGCACAGCTGCTAATGGAAAGCAAACCTAGCACTAACTCATGTCACTTTTGGCAGCCGCAGCAGAAAGGCCAAACTCTCAAATCAGCATGGGGGCTGCACGGCCCTCTTAGCCCAGAGGTGGCTCCACAGTGAGCACTGCATTATCCTGGCAGGGTGGAGATTGGAAAAACTTGTAAGGCAACCTTTTCAATTGTCCCCATCCCTGGGTTAAGAGAAGGTCACTCTACATCTCAGTCTGTAGGTTCCCATTTATAGAAAATGAAAAAATATATGTATAGAAATTTATTTATTTATAGGAAGGAGAAAAAGTTGCCAAAATAGACACTTGCAGCTTTTATCACACGTATTAGAACAAACTTTATTCTGAAATAAAGATTTGAACTTCCTGGGGATAGATCTGAAATTTGTTTACTTTATTCAGTCTGCTTTCCGGCAGAATTTCCCAGTGACATGACAAGGAGCTGAGCCTCTGCCAGGGCTAGGGACTCACAGAAGTCTTCAGAGTTTGGACCCTTTCACAGTAAAGTTTGCCTTCAGAGAAGGTGCCTGAGGCACTTTCTCTTGTTCATTCTGCTGATGTGCAGAAAATACTCCTCTTCTTCAGACAAATCCATCTGCATTCATTTGCTTGAAAACCAGGGCAAAAATCAAACGACCATCTCTCTGCCTATCAGTGTTGTGTAGAAGGAGAGACTGGATGTTTCTGCTGCTCAAAGAAGTGTAAAGATATAAAACTACTAATTCATAATGACAAGGCAGGAATCAGGAGCATGAATTTGCAATTCCAGCCTCTCCAAAAGCCTGCACAAGGTGTAGGTGGCCAGCAGCTTTCTTCAGCTGGCTGAACAGAAAGGTGAAAATGAATGTGACAACCTTTCCCTGCCAAGAGAGGGAAGGTAAGGTTTAGAGACATGCATTATTCAGCAGTGGGTTTATTTCCATGCCACAGACAGACACAGGCACCATCTCACTGCAGAGTTACAAAATGGAGGGCACTGGGACAGGGAAGGAAAGAACTTGCAAAGACTAGAAGGGCTAAATCTGCAGAGTTAGGGAAGGAGGTAGGATGGAAGTGAATGTCTCTAAGAACTCAAACGAGAGGTTTTTGAGGACCAGAATGAAGAAGAACTCACCTTTTACACGTGTGTAGATCAAGGCCTTTGGTGGTGGTTAACACACAAGCCACAGAATAGCTTTGGGTCCGAAAGATATTTTTTTTTAGCACTTATAAGGGTCCTTTCTAAAGTGTAATCAGTGATACCTAACAAGGAGTCAGCACATGCTGCAGCTTTGACTCAGTTAGGATTCTTGTCTTTTTCTCAGCAGTCTGTTTCCATTAAACCTGTGAAAATTCAATATTTTAATCCTCACCATTCTCTTAAATGTGTTTGAAACTGGCCAATCAGTTCAAAAGCCTGTAGTGACACACACACACATACGCACAAAACGAGGCACAACCTAAGCCTTGTTTACAAAGAAAACGAGGCTAAAAAACCTTCAGGATGTGAAAATGAAAATTCTAGTTATGAAGGTCTTTGGTTTTCCCGTTGGGACATCGGACTGGAGAAATCTTTGCCATGCCCTGAGCCACACCAGCTTTGTGGTTGCTTCATTCTTTGGCCCAGCACAGCCTTCATTCCAGCAGCAGTTCCCATCATGTGGCTGAAAACGTGCAGCTGAGTTTATTTAGGTTTCATACCTTAGATGAAGGCCTTTTACATTTTAAGAGGGAGAGACCTCATCTGTACGTACGTGAAGCCAGGAAAGTAAAGGGGTTGCTTAATGGCTAACCTGTTTGATCAATGTGAGCTGTATCATGAGCACATTGTTTGGGGAACTCTTGTGGAGGGAATGCTGCAAACAACTTCTAAAAGACTGTGCTTTATTGTGGGTTAAGTCCTCTGTACGAGGGAGGGGCTGGTATTCATGGGTGAGCCTGTAATGAAATGTGCTGTCTGATGCTGGCCTTGTTGAAGGCCAATTCAGAAGATGAATAACTTTTGTTAAAGTGAATGGCGATGTAATTGCTTCCTGAGGAAAAGTGTGTGGGTGGGTGGTGGGGAGGGAGGAGGTGATGATCTCAAATAGGACAAGTAAATGGTAGCTCTACTCTGTTGTCCAATCTGACAGGCTTGCACTGAAATTAAGAAACAGCCTGATTGGGCTGATTCCTGAAGTTTCCCAGCAGTCAGAGGCAATGTGTTACAGTAAGCAAGCAGTCTCCAAATGCAGTGGTTCGTGCTTAGTGCTTCAGCACCCAGAGCCCCCGGAGCTGCATCAGGGCAGGGTGAGGAGCAGGGCATGCCTTCTCGGGGCAGTGGATTAGTAGGGCTCATGCGGCTTTGCCGTTCATCTACACGACGGGTACGCGGAGTCCATTGACTCATCTGAGAGAAGCGTTAGCAATAGGTGGCAGGCAGTGCAGCAAGGCCAGGCCACGCCACGAGTGGGTGCCTTCTCATCTGTGTAGTGCCCGTGCCCTGGTGACCCCGGGAAGGAGGAACCAGCCACTAGTGGGCTTTCCGTGTCGGGTTTCGGTGTTGACTCAGACTGGAGGAGTTAGAGTCATAGTAGCTGCTTCACACTTCAGCAGGCCTTTGTTTCTTATTAGTACGTGGATAAACGGGGTACTTGGTAGAAAGAGGGTATTTACTGGGGTCTTTCCTCAACTATAGTTGAAGAAATGGATCTGAACAAGTGATCTTTGTCTAGCAGTTCAGGAGAGGCTGAAAATGATGAATTCAAGGCGCCTGCATGCTCTGCTGGTGGCTCTCATATAAATCACCTGACCAGCCTCTATAAAAGCATTATGCTTGCCTCTGCCTTGTGTAGACATCATGCCTTAGGGCTTCACTGCTGGAAGAGTGTGCGCTTTCCTCATGCAAGCAAAGTTTTGGCTTTAAATCTCACACGCATATATAGATATATATTGTGCTTTCTGACAGGGAAACACATTCCTGGCCTCTGGCACCCAGGGGTACCAAGGAGCTGACAGGGTGACTCAGCCCATGAGATACTCAACCAGAAAGCCCAGCTGGGCCCGGCACTTTTGATAAAGTGTGCAGGATTCCTGCCTGTCACAGCAGTATTTCTTTTGGACTGTTTTCTTCTTTGCTCGTCTGGGAAAAGTGCTAAAGAAATAGGCCTCAAGCAGAGTCCAGCTCATGCGAGGGCTGGCAGCTCTGATAACCATGCTCGCTCACATGCAGAAAGCCTGTCTCTGCATGTTGCACACTCATTTCCACCACAGCCATGGGAGAGTAAAGTCTCTGCTGCTTTAGACAGCATGTTTGATAGGCACCTTGCATTGAATGAAATGTCGGTGTGATGTGCAAGGGCAACGATGAGTGATGGGGCAGAGAAAGCTGGAAGGCGTTCTGAGGAAACCCCATGTCAGTGCCCCTCCGTGGGGTTGCAAGGCAAGAGCATGGTGGTGTTGCTACAACTCCTGGCAGCACACTGGAACAGAAAACTCCTGTCTGGTGCAGGGAGGAGCGCACGGCAGACCGGGCAGGGCAGGGCAGGGCAGGGCAGGGCAGGTATGTCTGCACCATGAGCTGCTGCTCCAGAGCCACAAGCAGCAGAGCCACCACGGGTGACGCAGCACCCATGCTGCTGAGGTATGTGGAGAAAGAAGCCCTTACGTGTCTGCATTGCTCCCAGCATCCAGGCTGCTGTCTTCTCCTGGCTTTTTGCACTCACATGTAGACATGCTCTGGAAAAGGTAAAATCAGGAAGGTCAGTCAGCTCTGGTGTCCTAAGAAGCTTCAGCTCATCACAACGAAAACAAAAGATGGTGCAGTGTTCACCTGTTCATCCTCTTATCTCCAGTGATAAGAGCTCTTTCAAAATATGCATCAAGTTGCAGGCTGCTGGCTATATCCTCCACTTCTGTCCCTCACGCCTCCCTAGGCTTTAAATATGCCCATGTCTGAGATTACTCGAGGTGAATACCCTGCTTTCTAGCAGCTTGCTAATCAGTGAAAGGCTGCAGTAGCCCACAGCATAGTGGTATTTGGAGAGGAGTGGAAGCACGGCTGGCAAAATAAGTCCCTATGTTGTCTCTACCAATAAGAAATTTTTGTAGTCTGTAGGGTGCTCAGAAGAAGCGAGAAGAGGCTCTGCTTCATGCAGTGCCTGGGTAAGGTGCTTAACATTGCCACACATTGTAAACCTGTAGATTCCAGTTTGTGAGCCCGAAAACAACAGGAAAAAAAATATGTGGAAAGGATAATTGGGGAAACTCAAATGTAAAGAAATAACTTTGGATTCTGGAAATCCCAGAGGCCCAAACTGTTTTTGAGAGAATATGGATGGAAAATATCTCCGCTTGTCTTGTCTGTATCTAGGTATCTGCAGTTGCTGTGTAAGACACTGTCTGAATGGAGGTTTGGCTATTCTTATGTTAGGTTTTTATGTAAAAGAGCTGCCTTTGAATGGCAAAATCCACAAATAGAGGGTGTCAGCCTAAATACGCTGGTTTGTTTCTGTTTTCCCAAGGTGCTAAGAATCAGAGCGACAGGAGGGAGAAAAGCTGAGCTTTCCTTTGCCCTGCATATGTAATTGCTGGGTATAGTGACATAATGAAAAGGAACAGTTTAGGACTTTAAAAGGATTGGAAACTTCAAATGTCATGTACAGTGAACCACGAAATGCTGAAAACTCTGCACGATCTCACCAGAACAGCATGTCTCTGGCTCTCCTGGAGGAAACCTCCTGACCTGTCTGAGAGCAGATCCTGGAAATTCCTCTGTGCTTAATAAACAGGTCTGCTCACAACGTGCCATCCTGCTTGTTCAGAGGGTGTTGGAGATAGGGAGTGGTAGATACTGAAGTCATTAGGGTGAAATAATGCATCTGGCATTCACAGGGGAGTGATGCTGCAGCCACTCTCCTTTGCCCAGGCTCCCAGGCAAGGGAAAAGCCTCAGGACAGCCCTGTGCACCAGGAGCCTCCTCTGTTTGAGGGATTTCCAGATACACCATGCGAGTGGTCTGGCAGCTCGTGCTGGTGGACTTTTCTGTTCCTGATGAGCACATGGCAAGGCTGTCAGGCTCGCACCCAGAGCTGGGGAAAGCCACAGCTGCATGGCTGAAACAGTCACGGACCCTTATAAATACTCCCCTTAAAAATACTACACCAGCAGCTATTTCTGGTCTCTACAGGATACCAGTGGCCCAGTGCTTTCAAAGCCATTTCATATCTGCTTCACATCTGGTGGGTATCAGCTTGGTGAGATTTGTGGGTGCTCAGGCCCCAAGACATAAGGCCGTGTGTTTCACCTGCCTTCTGCTGCTCCATGGGCTTTTGGCTGAGCTTACTCAAGGGACAGATCTGCCCTCTTTAGTACCACCCCTCCTGCAGCTCACAGTGCCTGAAACTCAAACAGAAAGGGAAGGTCTGCCTTGTTTGCTGCCTTTGGTGCTTTGTACAGCCCAGCTACCTGTCTGCTCTGATGGGGAGCAGGAGGGGAACAACCGCTGCAGCAGGGACGTCAGCTGTATGCCCTGGCAGGTAGTGCAGCACAGGCACAAATTACATCAATGAATAAGAAAGATAGAGTAATATATTCGTGTGTGTGTGTGTACATATGTATTTTAAATTTCCCATGTGTAGAGAGAGGGATTTGCATGGTCTAATCTGCATACCAGCACAGCAAAACAAGGAGAAGCTTCATATTGTCCTTAGTTTAATGGAAGCCAGAGACACGAGAGGAAGGGTCAAATCCTGAGATGTGTGTCTAGAAATGTAACTGCACCAGTTTTATCAAAGTCGTAATCAGCTAATTTCAGAGGGGAGCCGTGCCTGAAGCCACCCAGCTCTCAGGATGGAGGGCTGCTGTTAGGCCGGACACGTTGTGTTATGCTAACATATCCTTCCTGATTTGTTGTGCTCTCTACTGCCTTCGAGGGGTGGATAAAGAGGTTGGCACAAGTCCTCCACGTTGAAGGAAAGAAGAGTTTAAAGTGGAGGCACAGAGCAAGAAATCACTTTGTACCACGTTTGTAATCTCCAGGTAATCCCATCGTAACCTGCACAAAAGCAGCTGGCTGACGTGCTCTCTTACCACCACAGAGATAGGGGAGCTGCTGCATCAGCTGTCACAGCAGAACTATTTTGTGTTTTCTCTGAGACCGCAGGCTCTTCTGTGCTCCCTCTGTTTATTTCTTGGGTCCGAGTAACAAGTCCTAATACAACCTCAGGTGATGTGAGGAGATGGAGGACAGGGAGCAACATGATGAGAAAAGCAAAGATCAAAACTTCTCTTCTACACTAAATCCTTGCACTATTCCTGACACTTAGTGCTTAAAATGAGGTATCAAATCTTGAATACATAATTTTAACAATTAAAGCAGTTTTTTTTGTGTTTCACGGGAGTTTTGCTGCCAGTATATTTATCAGATGGGAACATACTGTTTGTATATCTTCTCTTCTACACTAAAGACTATTCCTGACACTTAGTGCTTAAACAAATCTTGAATACATCAAATTTTTCAGTGATTATTTTCTCTGCAGCCCATAATGGAGCCAGGACGTAAAGCACCAGGTGTAGAGGCTGCTGAAATGGAGCTGCTTCAGAAGAGCTCCTGTAGTGAGGTTCCTTCAGGGCTTTTCTTGGATATCAGACTGGAGGAAGAGGGGCTGAATGCTCTGCTTGTGCTCTCCAGACCAGGTACTCTGAAGTCTAGTCCTATCTCATAGGACTGCTTCAAAAGCAGCTTTTTAATCTTTAGAAAAAGCTTTATAAAAAATGTAAGGTCTTTTGACTAAAGGCCCTGGAGGTAGAAGGTATTATTATGATGCTAGGTAGTCATAGAGATTTAATTGAAGGTATTTAACTGCAGTGGCTGTAAAACAATTGAAATTATACTTGACCTCCTCTTTAGAGTAATGCTTTTAGACATATTAATAAGGTAGGTAATACTTAAATTCTTTGTGCCTTTCTTCAGATTTTCTTCAATATACTTAATGGGTTTTTCACAATGCAGCCAGATTGACAGGTATAAGAAATTCCAGTAATTGTGCTCCCTGAATTCCTTGTACTTCTGTGCAAATGAGTATCTCTAGGATCAAAGTAAACATGATAAAAACTGTCTGTAAAAGGCCATCTCTGGAATGATGCGCAGCAAATCTATCCTGGAAAAAAATATCAAAGAACAAGTGGTTTTTACAGTAAATCAGGGCCACGATACAAACCCAGTAGATTCTTACTGGCAAAACCCTGCGTATGTGTGCTTACACATTACTTACTCAGTCACAGTTGTAGAAATTCATGTGGTCTCCCAATTTAAGAATTAATAACAGGCCAACCAAAGAGGCTTGTTAATTCATTCTAGATGCTAATCTGAACTTTAGTTGAACCTGCTTGTTCAAGTAATCTACCCAGCAATCTCCAGGAGAAGAGATTTTTTCTCATGTAGAGCCAGCCTAACAGAAAGGGAAGCTAACCTCTAACTGTGATGGTTATGGAGAAGAAGTTTTCCCTGTGGGCAATTTGTGTGGGCATGTGAGGAGGAGCAAGCAGGCACTTAAACAGTCTTTATTACAGGAGCTCCTTGTCTGGTCCCCCGTGTCATGGGACAGGCAGATGGAAGTGTCTGGTCACAAGCACGTCCCACAGCAAGCAGGGGGTGCCAAGGTGCCTCCTTCCTCCTGGTCAACTGCTCCTGCCTCCTGCACTCTTCAGCTTCTCTTGGGTTAGAGCAGGCATTTACACGTAGGCTACCCGTGCCATGCTCAGCCTAACTGAGGTGCCTTTTAATGGATCGAAGTTCCCCAAAGTTACCTGGGGACAACTCCCTGTCGGAGGACAGCCCTGATTATCTCCCACGGGCACATTATCCTCTTGCTCTATACGTAACAAGCTGCATCCTTGCAGTGTAGTCCTGCAGGTTACAGGCGAAGCTGTAATGGCAATAAGACTTGCAAGTCAGGATAAGAATCACCTGCCTGACTTTTGAGAGTTTGTTGCAGACTGTATGACAGGCATCACCCCTCCCTGGAGTTAAGGGTGGTGGAGCGATTTGCTGACACATTCTTCGAATAGTTGTGATGAATTTTGCAAAGACCTGTTTAAATAAAACATTAGACGCACTTTTTCTTAATGTTTGCAGAGGGATTGTGATTATTTTTACTCTGAGTTGTGATTTTAAGAATAATCCCTTACTCTGTCATCCTTTTCAGGAAGGGAAGCAATATACTGACTTCAGAGGCTAGAGAGTTACCTGTTTATTTTGAAATAAATGTTTATATGTGCTATTCCTGACAGAGTATCAGCTTTCCTGTTCCACCCTTGCCATTTAGTGTAGGAAGGTCATGCACTTTTGTCCTAGTTAACTCAAGTCCTGCAACCATGTAAGTTTATGACATTTTATTTCATAGTTTTTTAGGTCAGACCAGTCTCTGTGACTGATTCAGTAAATACGCAGTTGACTAAAAACCACTCATCTTCACTTACAGCAGGCAAGCAAGGCAATGGGAGTTGTTTGCTTACTTGCCCAGTGTTTCTTGCGAAGTTGTTATTGCATTTCTCCAGCCATCCATACCCTGGACCAAACATCGCCTGGCTCCTGACTTGCAGAATGCAAGGAAACAGAGGACAGCATGGGCAGAGAGTGAGTCCTTCCTCATTCCTCTGGCACAGAGCCACAACACAGGCTTTCTGATGTACCAGACAGAAGACAGGAATCATCTCTGTCCCTCACCCTCTCACAGGCTTTGGGGACCTGGCTCTTGGCTGCCTGGAAACCTTGGGGTTCGCTGCCACCTCCTTCTAGTGCAGGTAGCAATATTAATATCCCCAGGAGTCATTTCACCCTGTTCATGAGCGAACGAAATAAAGGCACCCAGATCCATTGCTGGCACCTTGTGCTCCCAGCGAGCACTTTTTGGGCTGCACAACTGTTGTCACAGCCCCCTGTACCCTGCAACTTCTGGCTCCACTGGTATTTTCTTGTACCCTCTGCTGGAGAGGACTCTGCTCGTGTCATGAAACTATGGACGGATCCTGTACAACTACGTGTACTTTAAAGGTACATGCTTGAGCAGATAGAAAATGGACAGGGAAGGAGAAACTGCTTGGTTAGAGTCAATTCAATGACTTATAAATTTTGCTCCCCTTGTAGTGGTTAACAGGAACTATCTAAATGCTTCTTTCTTCCTTTATCTTTTCTGCCTGAGGCTTTTCCTCTGCTCTAGCAACTCACTGATGAAACCCATGCACTTACGAAGCAGCCAGTGAGCATTTCCCCAGCATGGCACTGTTTCTGCTTCTGCCCTGCTTCCATGCATGCTTTTGGCACCTCAGATTGTAAGCTACACTTGATCTCTCCCATCTGCTGGGAGAGCACTTGTAAGCTTCTCTGTAGGGCTCTGCACAAGCGAGGGGCTGTGCCCAGAGTCATTTCACACTTCATGCAAGAACCAGGCAAGAAACACTTCCCTGTTCTGGCAAAAGCACAAGAGTTCAGACTTGTTCCCTGTTTCTGATGGGGATGAAATTAAAAGCCTTGCAGATATCACAGAATCACAGAATGGCTCGGGTTGGAAGGGACCTTGAAGACCATCTAGTTCCAGCCCCCCTGCCATGGGCAGGGATGATACCCACTAGATCAGGTTACCCAGGGCCTCATCCAACCTGGTCTTGAACAATTCCAGGGATGGGGCATCCACAACCTCTCTGGGCAACCCGAATGTTCCCTTGCTGGGATGAGGCAGGAGCATGCTGGCTGGGGCCACAGGAGATGCACACACAAGTCATCAGCCTACATGATTCAGTCTGGAGCTGGAGCTTGGCTTTGCCACATCTAAGGTGAGTGCCCTAAACACTGAACCTCTTCTGCCATGACCAAATTTTATTTTAAGCTTTCATTGTTGTTGAACATGGCCCTGTTGGAGATCTCTTGTTTTGACACCTTCTGTCAAACAGACCTTACTGAATTTCCTGATTGGACTTTGGAGATTGCGCTCTCTCTCAGCTTTGCACGAAATACATTTGTCCAGGTGGGCAGTCTCACTCCATCACCAGAGTGCACGTTGTTACCTAGGGCATCAGTATTTGCTAGGAATAGGAACTTCACAGCAGTTTGCTCTGGTCTAGAGTGCCATATCGAGAAGTTTTCATCATTCAATCCTCCCCTCTGCTGGCAATGGCCAGGAACCCTGCTCTGCACATCCATCTTTGCTTTCAACATGATATCACACTGCACAAAACCTAAAATATTCAGGTCAACTTCAAGCATTTGAGTTTTATGTCTAATCTTTGTGATAGGCTTCCATGCTTGGCCCTGCTGCTTAACACACCAGAGTCTGCTTTTGCCTGGCCTGCAAGCAATGGGGATCAGTGGTCCCACAACAGGCCATGTTCTGTCACCTTCCACATCTTTGGTCTTCTTTGCTCATCAGCTCTATTAAATAAAAGGCAGCAAGAAGTAGCCTCTTTCCCGAAAGCTGTGTATAAAGCAGTGAGAAGGTCCAAACCTGCTCATGTTTGACTAGCTGGGGAGCACAGTCAAACTTTCACTTCCTTCCTTCCTTCCTTCCTTCCTTCCTTCCTTCCTTCCTTCCTTCCTTCCTTCCTTCCTTCCTTCCTTCCTTCCTTCCTTCCTTCCTTCCTTCCTTCCTTCCTTCCTTCCTTCTCTTTCTTCTCTTTCTCTCTCTCTAATCCTCTCTTTCTCTTTCTAAAAAGAAGTTAAACAAATCCCTGCTCCATTTGTGACTGAATTTCAAATGTGCGCAGTAGGTCAATGGCTTTTCTAGAAACAATTACCCATAACAGTTAGTGTCTAAGCTGGCTTTAACTGAATTGCCTAGAACAGCCCTTCCTCCATCTAAATTTAGACTTTAAAATATAGCTAAAGAGTGTTTGGTGGCCTAATGAATAGCTAGCCAGTCCTCCTACAGGATCCACTCTTTGAAAAGTAAATTGCATATGAGCACTAATACCGCACCTCAAATAGTCATTCAACTGCAAACTTGGTCAGCTTTAATCTGGCTTAAATTGGTTTTGACTATTTTGTTGCCCTGGTCTCTTTGTCTCTGAGGTCTTTTTTATGCAGTAAAATATAACAATATATTTTGTCGTGAAGTGATTTTTAGTTTAGGCTTAGGTAATGACAGCTATACATCTTGATATATGACAGTATTATGTAAGAATGAGCATATAAATTATTTGGCAAGGAAAAAAAATATATTTAACCATCTTTTTGTCTCTTCCTTCCCAACTTAAATTCTAATACATGTCCTCCTTATAAATTTCATTACAGCAATAAAGAACCAGCTACAGGAAAGCGAGGCATATGTTAATATATACAGTAAGATTTATTTCTTTTCCTGATGACTGTGGGAATACACTTAACCACAGAGTAGAAATCAGAGGTGTAGATTGGAAGCAATATGACACTTGCCTCTGCAGTAATTCAACAGCCAAAAGCAAAATGAAATGGAATAGACCCACCAGCTGCTTAGATTCAGTTTCTTCATTCCTTACATGCTCTTTAGTAAGTTTCCAGAGAAGTGTGGGCTTGGATTTCTGTGAAATTTATCTTGCTGAGATTATGCAGGAGGTTGGAAGGGAAGGAAGGATGAAAATCAGAGTTCACCCACAAAAAAACTCTCCTTTCCCCCACGCACACCACACAGCAACATAAGATATCAGTGGCAGAAGGTCATGCAGATAATTGCAATAATGTTATCTGCTGTGCCTCAGGAACTTGGCTCCTCTCAGAGCGAGGCTGATAAATTAGACCTTGTCAAAATTCCATTCATGGAAAACTCTAACATTTCTAAATCTGGACGAAGAGCAGTAAACTCCAGAATTTCCCACAGAAAGTAAGTTCTGGAATTTCAGCTTTTCCAAAATGAAATAAATGCTTCTCCCTGGCCGAATTTTGCATGTTGTATTTTTTAATGCAATAATCAGCCTGAACAACTACTTGTGCCCAGTTCCTGTGTGCCTGGGAACATGAAACTCTGAACCCCCTGGCCTGAGCTGACTCTGCAAGTCCACAGGCTCCCTGAAGTGCTGCTGTGAGTCTGAAAGTCCTGAGTCAGACATTTCTGTGGTGGGGTCACCAAGAAAACAGGGATCTTGGAAGCGTGGCTTCTCTACCAACCTGCCCCATGAACTAGTAGGAAGCCGAACTGAGCTGAGTTTTGTGAACAGGACTTCCTCAAAGCTGAGCAACTACTACAAAATCATCCTAATTTTGGATTGGAAAAATCCTGGCCAGATGTAGTTTAGATCTTTCTATGTCTCAGTCTGTCAGGTTCAGGTTCAATCCACATGAGCAGGACTTACATGTCATGTGGTTTATTAATGTCGTTCTCAGTGGATTTTGCCTCTTTAACAACTTAAGTCCTACTTCACATATTCTATTTCTATGCTTGAAATGTGGATTTACAGCATGGGCTGCTTCTTTTTGTCAGGTTTTGGTTGCCAATGTCTAGGTGACACTGGCAGAGCTCAAAGCAGTGGTTCTTTGTACCTGTGTTCGCAGCACTCTGAGACGAACGGACTTCTTCATTCCTCTGAGTAGTTGCAGCCTGATGTAGTCCAGGTTGCATTGTTCCTGCTGGGTCACACTGGAAAACTGACTTTGCAATCTGTGACACAAATGCTAAGCATCATGAACCCAGGGGTAAAAGTTTATGCCTTGCCTGAGAATCTCCTTGAAGACAGTTCCCAGTTAGTAACAGCTAGAGGCTCTGACTGCCCCAGTTTGAGGCAGACATAGTGCCAGCAGCCTAGTCCTCTGGGTGCCTCTGGCTATAGAAACTTGTCTGCTTTAGCCAAGCAAAAACATCAGGCAGGTCCCTCCAGCCTTGGTGGATTAGCAACTATGGCACAGCTTACAACAAAGTAAGTTTGGTTTGAATTAAAGATCTCTATTTAATTAAATATGAGTACTTCCTAGTCTAGGCATATCCAGTGGAACTAGTGATTTGGAGGTCTGCTTATTAGTTTGAGGAGGACAAACTCTATACCTATTTCCCAGCCAAATGAATGCTAGTTTTCATTGGTAAAAAGATAGATAAACATATCTGTCATCAAAACATGAGGTTGGGAACACAAAGAAGTTCCTTTCTGGGAAATAAATTTTCTTGTTGGCCATTACCTGAGAAATTGAGGCTTGGGATATAGGGCAGATGGATAACATGCCTATTTCAGTGGGATTTGGAGGGGCTTAAAACCCATCACTGAAGTACAAATGTCAGCACCACTGACAATTCCTGCCTGTTCCAGAAAGTCAGCTGTTTCTTCTCCATTTGCTCTCAGGATCTATACCACACAGTGCCCAACATTGTGGCTGCTCCAGAGCACCGTGCTTTGGTGTGCCTTTCTCAAAATGCCAGTAAACTGAAGAATAGTATTTATGCTAATTAACTTCTGTTTTCTAAATCAACTAGCAAGGTACCACCATAGAAGAAAAATGATACCGCACTTCTTGGACTGGAGCCCAGATGCTTTTTGTGATGGTAAATCAATCGAAATGCACCAACGTTGAAATTACAGTGGAAAACATCTCTAAATTCTTTGTGTGATACTGAATCATAATTCTGTAAATGAGTCCTATTAGCAATAATTTTGCCAATTCAGTTTTAAAGGTCAAAATCAAAACGTTGCTCTAGATTGTGATATTTGGAAGACAGGATCCAGAGAAACAGGTATTTTAGATGTATTCAGCAAAAAAGTAAGCAAGAGTTTCTAGATCCCTATGAACACAGAAGGGCCTTTTCTCATCAAAAAAACCCTTCCTGTTTCAATGGTGTCATAAAATGCAGTGTTATACTGGCTGCCCAAGACTGCTTTCTGGTTGGCATTTAATTTCTGTCCATAAGAAATATGACTTTACACGTGTGGCATATCCATAGGCCAGTTAACAGTTTGATCCAAATACCATGAAATTCAGAAAGAACTAGGCCAGGTCCTGGAATGGCAAAAGGAAAGAGGGGGAAAAAAAATGGTTCTTCAACTCTGCCAGCTGAGAGACAGCGGCATGAGTAACACAAATTGCATCCTTCCCCTCCGAGCCCGTACGTGTACGCAAGCGCCAGGAGCAAGGACGCTGGCGTGCCCAGCCTCACGGCCGAGAGGGCTGGTGCTGGGCCTTGCGGCACCATGGGTGGCTGGGACAAAGCCATTGCCACCCTTACCTCGACAGATGAGGGACAGCTCACGTGTTGCCTCCCTGCAGAAGGTACGAGCGGTTCGGCCCTGAGCAGGTCTCCACTGGGACCTGCCGGCATCTGCCCTGCCAAGAAGAAATCCCCGGGAGCGCTCACGCTCTCCTCCTGGTCACTGCAGCTTTGCAGGCCCAGCCCTCACCCTCCCTCGGCAACAAAAGGCAGTATTTACCCCTACCGCTCCCATCTGGCCCTCAGCAATTAATCTCTGCGCCTCGAGCGGCAGCGCATTGTGTGATAACTCTTTATGTTAATCCCATGTGTCAGTGAGCCACTTAAAGGCTTCCTTGGATGCAATTCCCTGCTTCTCTTCGGGAATAAAACCTAAGTTTTCCAGTGATACATATTAAGAAGCCACTAAATTCTCTAGCTTTCATATACGCAAGATTAAAGCCTGGTTGTTCCTGTGCCTGTAGCACAGTGTTCTCACCTAATTTCATATTTGGAATAATAAAATCAGGGGGACCTGACTACACGTTTGAATCCGCAGGCTCCCCTTCCTCTTTTAAATGCAAATCCCTAGGGCAGAAGCACTAAGGAATTAAACATATTTACAATATTACAAGCCATTCTGTGAGCAGCAGAACTAATGAAGCTTAGTTTTGTCCTATCTCTTCCCAGCTGCTGATCCTTCTGAATCTTTTAGGAACACCTTTGAGACCATTACTGCTTTCAGTGGTGTTTAAAATCGTCCAGTAGGCTAAAAGATTGTTAGGGGGTGGGACAGAGAGACAGACAAAACGGGAGGCAGTGAAATCAATTATGCATCCTTCTCTCTGGAAACCAAGCTGGAAGCCCTCTCGCTAGGTGTAAATTCGGTCCCTTTGCATTAACCAACCTGGGTTCAGCTTCCCTTCCACTTTCCTTTCCCATTTAATGGGATCGCAGCAAGGCTAAAGGCAGATGGTGAGACAATGTGTTCTGGTTTTGGGGGTCAGAGAGATTCGGGAAGCATAAACCGGTAGGGTCTGAAATGCAGCTGTGTTCTGGCACTGATGGAAAGAGCTTGAAGAGCTTGTTGCTGCTCTTGGCACGCTGCCCAAGCAGGCGAGGCCTCGGTCTCCTGCTGAGTCACAGCAGAGGAAGAGGGCATGGAGGCACCGACCCACCTCATGAGCACACATGGATTTGAAGAAGGAGGGGAGGGAGGGGGTCCTGGATGTAGAGAATAGCCTGTACTCCATTTCAGGAGACAGTCCCTCCAGGGCAGAGATACACGGCCTGAGAGGGAAGTAGCTTGAGGTGCTGCTGTCCTACGGCCACTGAGGCCTTCTGCTGATCCTTGGGCAATTTCCCTAAGCGCTCAGCCCCTTGGAGGTGCTCATAAGCTTCAGCAGCTCTTATGTGACTGAGAACCACTAAGGATCTGGAGTAAAATACACACAGTGCCTCTCCTAGTGTTAAAACATGCTCTCCAGAGGCCTGCACCAAGTCATGGACGTCATTTTGTTGTGTCACGGTGGCTGCAGGTCATAACTAACAGCGATTTTCTTTGGTTCTCAGGGTAGCTGGATCTCATACCGCTCAGGTCCCTGACTGAATGAAAATAATGGAGGAAAATAATGAAGCTAATCCAGACAATTATTTTTCCTTCAAAAATGTTTTTAAAAATTCAACTTGGCTACAATTCAGCTTAAAACAAACTGGAAACATTTGAACATTGAAATGATGGCTCAATTTTTCTCCTCTTCTTTCAACTAGATTAGGTGCGACACATTCTGCCTGAGCTGGCAAATGCGTTCAGGTGCCCCAAACTTGCTCTTTTTCTTCTTTTTAACTGAAGGTAATATTTCTCTGGCATAGTGTTATCTGACTGTAGCTAAGGAATACAGCACTGCATTTCACTTGTTTCAGCTAGCCACTGGCATAAAGACACAGTTAAAGATCTCTGTGAAACTGCCTTTGTGTTTTTTGTTTTTAAATTAAGGCTTTCTCTTTAGGGCTATTGTAGCATTGATATTCCACAGACAGAATTACACATAAGACTACAAAAAAATGAGAAATTGCAGGAAAAGCAGTGGGCTGAATAATATGCTCCAGATATGCTCTGTAATATCATGAGGCTAGCATATTTCCAATGCAGAATGAGGAATGGGTTTTCCAAAAGCACTAAGCTCGGGCCCAAAAGCTGAACCCCAGACAAAATTAAAATAATGAGGCTCCGAGCAATACTGCAATCAGCCAGCAGCTTCAACTCTTGCTGCTTTTAGCTTAATGTCAGGCTTCCCCACCACCTGTTTACATGTGACTCTGCTAATCAGAAAAGCACGGAGCCTGCAGATGAAAGAGCAGCATCCCTGCTATCATTGTCTAGCACAACAGATCTGGTCTGTCCACTTCCCATGGCTCTAGGTCTGCTTTTCCAGCCTTCTTCCTTGCCTCCCCTGCCACGCTTCTCAACCTTCATGCAAAAGCAATAACGGCCTATTACTTAAGGCATGCTTCCTTAGCATATCATCCCTCCCAACCAAAACACTGCTTCCCCAGCCTTGTTTTTAAACCGGCAATAGCTGAGGGAACACAAGGGCTCGTTAACCCCAGGGAGAGGCTGCGTGCCCAGCAGGGATACAGACTGAGCTCAGTGAGCTCCCCAGCCAGCCTCGCTGGGAGGCATCCAAGATCAAGAGTCCACCGACACAAGCTGGGGGCCTTCTGCTCCCTAGGGTCAGAAGGAGACGTAGCTTCAAGGCCTTGACAGCTCACAGGGCTCAGCTGCCTTCGACTGGCAGACCAGGGAGGGAGTTGAAAGGGAAGCTTGCTTGGGGCCACTGAAGCGCAAGGTGCAAGAAGGCTTCATGAACCACATTTCCTCTGAGCTCTTTCATGTTAAAGGAGGAAGGCTGATAAAACAGAGGTGGAAGACAAGCGGAACTCAGAGCACTCACCAGTGTTTCCCTGAGCACGTCTAACTGCTTGGGTAAGCACAGGTTTGAGTACCATCCTGGCTGAGACTTTTCCCACCACTTTATGGGGTGGCACCAAGGCTAACACTGGTGCCTTCCAGCAGGAACCAGCAGGGATGAGGCTCAGCCTGCTGCCTCCTAGACCCTGAGCACGCACATCTGTCCTAAGCCAAGCTTTGTAACTCTACTCTGAACAGCTATGGAGGCATGCACCTTGTTGGGAAAGCAGTGCTCCCTTCTGTGCAGGGGGCAGCAATGCCCAAAGGGTGGATAGAGACCATTGGTGCTCTGCTCCACTGTGCTTGGATCTGGGCTTGCCCGTGTTACAGGGATGGGCAGACAGATTGCTTAGTTAGGTCTGAAAATCATTAATGAAAGCCGTGGACTTGATGATGGAAAAGAGAGTTTTCTTATGTTTCTTGCAAGAAACAGACATCACCAAAACATTTCAGCACATGCTTTTAGAAGACCTACACAAGCCCTTTGTGGGTTTCTTGGTGTCCAGCACTTGCAAATACTGCTGACCATCCATCCATCATCTGATTTATGAAGAAATCCAAGATAGATGTTTTGGCATTCTATGATATCTAGAGTTTCCTGGCTTTCATGCATGAGAAATTGAAGTCTTGGATCAAAATTCCAAGAGGTCAGCAAAAAGCCATAAACCTACACATATCAATAGATGGGAATGAAGTCGTAATTTGTAGTGATGCTGAGTATTGTGAGATCTTCCAGTCAACAGCTAAAAGAGTGTGCTGGAAGGAAGGGATGTTATGGAGAGGAATCCTGTGATGGGAACACAGATGGAAACCTCACTTCCAGGAGAATGAAAATGTTTTTCTGCTAGGAACTTAGTCCTGACCAACCTTTCTGGTTCGCCTTTTCCCCCATATCATGATTTCATTGCTTTTATGGAACAGATTTCTGAGTCTGTCACTCTCTCATTGAGAAAGCAGGAAGATTTATGCTGAGATTATTGCAGGCAGCCGTTATGATTTCATTACAGAACACTAAGATCGTAATTTAGTGTGCTTATGCAGAATGTTTAATGCACACATTAAGCTCGATGTGCTTTATTTCAGTTTGTATAGCAGCCTAAATGGCATAACAGTATGATACGCTTGTTTATTTGGCATTAAAGCTTGGATTCAGTGCTTAAGCATCTTGCTCAACTGGAGGTCCATGCTGTGCTTTAATGATTCATATAAGAGTCTAGTTAGTGATCAAAACTCCTGGATCTGTGAGCTCAGAAGATTTTCAAACTAGTGAGAAATAGTGTAGTGCCAACACAGTAACCTTGCTGGCCTTTCCTATCCAAAAGACAGTAATTTTAATGAGGCCTGTAGGAAGTATCACACCCTTCACATGTCGGGTCACTCTGAGGACCGGCAATGTGAAGGTTTTAGGGTGAACTGTACAATTTTTATGGTGGAGTTTACTGTTGCAAACATGAACTGATTCAGAAAACTTATATTTCTCCTACTTTTTGATAAAAGTTTGATAACTTTTCTTTTTCCCTTCATATTGCTTTAAAATGTATTCCTCCCCTTTTAAAATTGATTGAATGCACAAAGTAGATATTCAACCTGTGTTACTTCATTCCAAAGCTTACTAAGATATCTGAGCCGATGTGGGTTTGGAAATGCTAGGACTGTATTGCTCTACTTATTAATAACACAACTACTATTTGGGCTCAGGAAATATAGCTGTTTAAGCACAAAAAAAAATAAAAAATAAAAAAAAATTCGCTGTTGATGGCTTCTAATTCCATAACCTACTAAGGTAAGATGTGATATGGTATCTTTCATAATGTTGAGTTTGTGTCTAAAAAAGATCCTTGCATTGGAAAGATCTCAGTTTTAAGAAAACAAGTTCATTTAGTGTTATGGGAAAAGCACATAATAGGCAGAGCAGATTCTTGCTGTGCATTGGCTGTGTGTTTAAACACCAAGGTTACTGAAATCCCGCAGCTGAAGGCTCAGCTCTCTTCCCTTCCCCCTAGCTATGCAGTGGTAAAGGACAGTACTGACTGTCATAAATTCAAATTAAAAAAGGTTGGACAAGGCACCCTTCTACCCTTTCTGCTTTAGACTGGCTGCCGTGAAGGATCAGTAGAAAATTCAGCAACCGAGGACTACAGGACTTTAACTATGTAAGGGGTAGCACTGTTTCAATCCAGTGACTCCAGCAGGGTCAAACTGATTTAGCTGAAAGAAAATATTAGGAGTTTGGGCAACAGCCAAGCTTTCTTTTTTCCCTGTGTCAGTAGTATTGCAAACAATTGTTGACATCTGCTTCTCCCTGAAGAATGCACTTCAGAACGTAATGGAAGTGCCTCTTCTAGCTTTGAAACCTACGGTTTAAGTAAGGCTTCACTGTTCTTCCAGCTGCTTCAGATAGGTGTGCTTCCTTTTTTAAACAGCAAGGTTGGTGTTACTTTAATATCTTGCACATATATTTTCCCCTTGCTTACCTTTAGGCTGATTTCGCCATTGCTGAAAACCTGTGACTGATGCTCAACAGCCACCTGCAAGATGCAGAGAATTACCAACTTAACAAAGATTTTCTGATTTGTTTTAAAACCTAGGCACTGCTTATTTAGGCTGTGAGACACTTCCAGATCTGTAAAACATTACGTGATAGCTCTCCGTAGACTGCTGACTGTTCTTGTCCAGGCTATGCTTGCTTCGTACAACAGCTCTGTGTCTGCAAAGGGCCGTTGTCAGGACAGCTGCTTCTGCCTTGTTGTGCTTCTGACCCTCAAAACTCCCATCCAGCCCTATTTTTTGTGTCAGTGGGTCTGAAACTTGAAGGAGTGGTTGCCTATTGCCTTGAGCAGCAGTGGGGATGCTGGGAAAATACTTGGGATGCCCAAAGAGCTCTTCTCCCCTCGACCCTGCTGTGTATGGGAAGGGAGGAGACGTGCAACTTGTTCTACAGGACCTTCCTACTCTGCTGTCAGGAGGTGCCTGCAGGCTTTTCCCCTCTGGATGAGATCAGGATAGAAAGATTTAGGTGACACTACTGAATTGACGATGAATTTTCTAACTTCCCCACAACCTCCTTTCCCCTTTGAGGGGAGAGTGGCATTCAGCAGCCTGGTTCCCAGGACAAACAGCTCTACTTATTAGGGCACAGGCTGGTTACTTCAGGACAGACTTCCAGCCTTGTGTCCCCACCGCTTCACCTGCCCCCCACCCCTCAGCTGGCCAGCTTAGGAAAAGGAGGTGACACAGGTACAGAGGGCAGATGGTACCCAAGGCGTGCACTCCATGCGGTGTCAGGATGTCAGGATGTTATCTGTGCCCAGAGCTCAGCTCCCCCAGTTGCTGTGGAGCCTGGACCACCACAGCAACATGGGTTTTCTCCTGTGATTCAGACTGTGACTTATGGCTTCTCAGCGGTTTCAGCTCCCTCAGCCACTCTTGTATCATGCAGCATATGTGTCCCTTACCTTAATGCGGTGGAGTTACTGGGTAACTATTTATTTTTGTGATTAGCTTTTACACTCATTCACAAGCTTTTAATTACTGAATTCCCCACATAGTTCTTTAATTCGGTTTGTTTTGACCTGTTAATCTGTTTTTCAATTATCAGGGAAATAAAAGAAAGGTGAAATCTGGGTTACACCGCTGTATTCTGGCATTTACAGCCGGGAGAGAGGCCCTGGGGCAGTGAGGAGGGGCACATGGGTTGAGCCGGGAGAGTGTGGTAGGAAACGAGGAAGAGTATTTTAGGAGCATTTTGTCTGCCCTGTGCATGCAGAGGAGAAGGGTTTGTCACATCTGCTGCCCGTCCTATGAAAGGTTGATACATTTGCCCAAGTGACCTGTTGTTTGCACTTTTTCCCCAGAAAGCAGAGGATTGATGCTGAAGTTTTTTCCACTCACTGTCCGCAAGGTCAACCCAGGCAGCTCTGTCGGTGCTCTCTCTGCCAGCACGTGCCCCACGAGCACAGCCCCGTGCAAACCTGCCCCGCCAGCCCGAGCCGTGGGACAAGGGACCGCAGGCAGAAGAGGCCCCTGAGGCATGGAGAGCTCGACAAGGTCACCGATGTTATACAATAACCATCCCCGGCTGTTTGGGGAGCTGATATGTGGCTTTCCCCTGAGGACAGCCCATGTGCCAGTCCAGCAGTGCCTGCGCAGGTGGATGTTTGGGATTCCACAAGGGATATTTGATCCTTGTCCAGCCAACCCTGATGGCTACGCGTCGGCTTGGAGTATTTGCATTCCAAGGTGCCAGATGAATGAATGATCAGAGAGATTAAAATCTGCAGGTGCAGCCTGGGTCGTCCCAGCAAAATCTCCACCTGGCTCTGCTAGGGGACTTGAACATGAGCCCAAAGGACCCCGCTTAAAGGTCCAGCTGCTGGCCTGGCCTGCAGGTTGTTCAGCGCCTGGCTTTTCCATGGAGATTAGCAACAGGATAGCTCTTGGCATTTGTCAGATGGATGGCCTTGGGCTCTGTCTTAGTTATGGTCCGGTTATGCCAACTTAACTTTCATAGACTCCTGATGCCAGAAAAAGTTAGGGTGAGATGGGAGGAGAGTTTGTTTTTTTGTGCACGTCCTTAATGTGAAAACAAAAACAGCCAAACAGCCTTAATTTTATTACATAATTTTTCTGTCCCAGCTTTGGCAAAGGGCTGATGAGCACAGAACAGACCAAGGGTAATTGGCCCCTGGGGGTGAGCTAGAAGACACGACTTGACCATTGTCCCAACCGCTGGGGACAGCCATGGGGAATTGGCTGTGTGGTCAGTCACAGCTGCTCAGGGAGGTGATGATCGCTTTCTGGCTGGTTCTGCTGGGATCTTGTTTGCTTTGCACTGGTGATTCACCAGAATGCAATTGCAATGAGCCTGATAATGAGTCCAACAGGCACTGATAGAAGCGGAGGAGCTATTATGTTGATTCCTAGGGAGATTTTCTGAAATTAGTTGTGTAAACAGGAATGGTCAGCATTCACATGGCTACATCTCATTTAAGGTCAATAAGGATTGACACGAATTCCTCCCTTGCTGTACAAGGACCCCCTATTATTAACAGGCTTTTGCATGTTATTTCTTTCCTAAGAAATTCAAACCCAGCAAGTTACTTTAAGTGGGTTTGAGACAGGTGACGTCAGATCCATTCTAAATGAATGGGTCTAAACCATAAAGTTTCAGTCTAAATCTGTTTTAAAACATGAACTGTTCCTTTTTCCAGATAGTACCATCAGAGTCCAGATTTGTTTCCGTTCTTCCTTGTTATTCTTATGAATTCTGAATATCTGAAATAATTTCAATATGTACTATAACTTAGTTCTGTTTTTATACAGGCATACAATGTATGAATAATGAATTGAAACAATTGGAAAGAAAGATTCTTAAAATTGTTATTAACTCTGGTTTCTCAAATATTGTCCTAAGTCTTCCCCTAAGGAACAGAGAAAAGATTCCAACTCCGCATGATGGAAAAGCTTTAATGCAGAGAGCTCTCCACAGGAATGTTTTCATTTTGCAGTGTATTTTAAACATATGGACAGGGCAGACTCTTAATTATTTCTTCTCCTTTTGGCTCAGTTCCATGTACAACTCAGCGAATGCGGAGCTCTACAGACTATTCAATGGACAATAAATGGCTCTGCATTTGCTGAGTGCTAAATAAAAAAGATGAAAGGGTGTTGTGACTAGCTCTCAAGGCACTTGTTGGCCCACAAAAAAACATCCTTGCCCTTTCTTCCTCCAGCTGCTCTGTCTTGACGTGACTAGAAGGGCATCCATGGCTTCTGAGGGACACGTGCAGGAGGATCCAGTCTCAACATCTTGAGACGTTGCAGCCCATGGCTGTGTGCAGGGCCCTTTGCTGGTGGCTCTCCAGCAGCAGCAACAGCAGACCCGCACCGCTGCTTCTGCTGCCTCCAGCTGCTCTCCTGCTGCTGCCGCGACGCAGTGCAGTCGGCAGGCACAAACCCGGGGGCTGCAGAAGTAGCTAACGTCCCTGCCTGCTGCCTGACTTAGGCTACGCAGTGCCGTCTCTGCAGTGAATGGTGGTAATGTCAAACAGCAATGATATCTGTAGTGGAAGGGGTGATAGGTGAGCTCCTCTGGCTCTGAGGGTGCCCTTGCCCATGGGTCAGTGGCCTCCCACAAAGGAGCAGAGTTTGTGGCAGTCTTTCACAGCTTTCCTCCCCACAGCGTCTTTCTGGCAATCGCTTTTACCCTCTCTGCTCCCCAGCAGTGCATGCTGTGTGGTGCAGAAGGCTGGTGCTTATCTTTGTCTCTGGGGACTGGCTAATGCATCTACACTTACCAGTGGGTCCTAAAATTCAATGAATACTTAATTACTGCAACGTTTGTTCTGTAAGAACACTTTTATTCTGTTGGAAAAAAACATTTTTCAAATACAATGAGGATGAGGTCCCTGCCTGATATCATTTGTAGTCTGAACATGTAGCAATAACCTGGAGAAAAAGAATGAACAGAAATAAACTGTTAGAGCAGTGGTTTTAGATGACATAAAGGAATGCTTGTGTTTTTTTGTGCTCGTTACTAGGATAACACATGGGGAAGGAGGGGAGACCCACAGATTACAGAGGCATTATTCATTATTAATTGTCTATTTTACATCATTACAACTGCTCTGAGATCTAGTTGTAGCTTGTATCCAGTAACAAATTAAGCTGCACAACAGCCCTTTGAAGTTAATTATGGAAGACCGAGGGTTATACACCCCTGGCGAGGATAGTAGGCTTTGTTTTGCATTCAAAGAAATGTGGGGAAGGTTTACACAAAGTCTAAATTTATTGTCCAAATTAGATGCATTCTCAGGATGGTGATAAGCATGAGTCACGACACTTAGATCTGCATCTCAGATACCCTCCCTTCTCTCAGTTTTGTTTCAGGACAGAAAGAAGTGGTAGCCATATCAGCTCCAAATCTTTCAGGAGTAGCTAGGGCTCTGAAAAATATTTGTATTCTCTTTGTGTTTCCTTGCCAAGAAACTGAATGCAACCTTAAATTAAGCAGATGGAGGCCCTTCCCTGTCCTCCTTTCAGCTGATCTAGTCATTTTTTTCTAGACAGAACCCCTGCTGATGTGCCTATACCCGGTGCTGCTGCCTGCTGGACACCCTGGCACTGCCAGCGGGTTTCCAAGGACGTGCCCAGCAGGACAGCATCATGTCCGAGAGATGTTATCTCCCTAGGTCTTCTGTGCCACCCCACATTGCATTGCATGTGGTCAGTGGGCACCGTGACCCACTGGGAGCAAAGGGCTGAGCCCCGGAACAACCCCAAGCCTGCTGAGAGGGAAGGAGCTCCTGGGGCCCTTTCCCGATGCAGCTTACTGGCTGCTGACAAGATGCCATGAGAAAGACAGTGAAAAAAGAATCTGAAGTGCAGAGGCCTCAGTCCTGCGGCCATGTCCAGGAGTCTTCTACACCACACATCAGCGGCAGTCTGTCCACCTCAGCAGGGTGATGGACATGCATCTCACACGTATGTGTAAATGCCCATTATTTGCATGCCTAACCAGCTTTCCCAAAGCTTTCCAGGCTTCAGGAAAGGTTCATGTGTTTATTCTGCTTTGCGTCTGAGTCAGACGTAACTCCTGAGCATTCAGTAGGGTGGCTCCTTTCAGTCCCCTGGGATGTGCTCTGCGGGATGCGCTGGCTGGGATGTTCTCCTGCCACCGGGCAGAATGAGCAGGTTGTTTCCAGCTGTGGTGATTCACCAGCTTTTGCTTTAGAAATGTATACCCTACTTTGCCCAGGGATCTTGGAAAGCACACAGGGTATTTCCCAACTGGGATTGTGTCAATGCCAACGGGATTTACTGAACCTGTCCATCTTGCCTCCCCTTCCTTTTCCTGCAGGATTTCAATGTGAAACAGCAAGTGAGCAGGAATTAGGACTGGGTCTCCCTTCCTCTCCGTGTCAGGGCATGGATACAAGGCAGGCTGTGCCTTCCCTGTACCAGGAGCAGGCCCAACCGCCCCACAGCATGGCTCAGCACAGCACAGCACAGCACAGTACGCACGGCACAGCATGGCTGGGGAGCCTGCTGGAGGCGAATGCAGATGGAGAAGCACTTGCAGCATCATGCCCTCGATCATTACAGCCAGGCAGGCTCGTGATTTGCAGGCCATTTTTTTTCACTGCGCTTTAGCTTCTCACCCCTCATGAGATTTTGAAAGGAAATGAAAACGTAAAGCCAGAGCACTGGCAAGCCAAGCTGGCAGCAGTGAGCAGCTGCCCGGCAGTCTGCAGTGCCATCCCTGCCCCCAGCCTCCACCAGCCCATGTGCCAGGCTCATTCTGATATAGCCTGTGTTCTGATTGTGATTTTATTTTCCCCCAGTTTTCTACCCATAGGCAAAATTCAGCTCTCATGCCCACATGGCACTTCTCTTTCCCCCAGCCCAGGGCTCCCACTGATGGGGTGCAGCAGCCAGCCCCAGGACGGCTGTCACCATCCTTGCCGAGGGACAAGCAGAGTGGCTTCCAGAAATGCAGAACAAGATATTTGGAACAGATACAAAAATGTAGAAATGCAAGACAGCGTGCATATTAGTTTGGAATACTGATTAGATCCAGAAATAAAGGGGTAGAGGAGCCAAATGTGCTGGGAAGCCAGCGTTTTGTCATTTATTATTCTTCAGCTAGCTTGAGTTGGAAGATGAACTGACCGAATGCTTAAGCATCGTGTTGTCACATACTGGTGCTGCTTGTGTCAGAGGTTTTGGCTGAGGACCTACACAGGAGGAGTCAGTGGGGAGCAGGCGTGCCTGATGCAGACCTGTGGGAGCAGGGCAGGGGACCAAGGACACCAGTAATAGCCCACGTGCTGGAGGCACCCTCAGGCATCTGCCAGGAAGGACCCTCACCCCTGTAGGGCTCTGAACTACAAACACATGCCTGCCAGTATAGCACTAGGTCAGAAAAAGCGGTCATGATCAATGGAGAAAGATGTCCATGGAAATATTTTTCTGCTAGGAAAGTGGGACATGGAAAGGTAACACCTGAAAAGGCCCAGACTTGATAAAAGGTTGCTCAGGGGTGATCTTGCCCTGGGCTTTGTCCTTCCTCTCCCTCCCTGCCCAGTTACCCGTGCGCACTTGGACGCTCACCAGGTGTTTCTCAGGGCTACCGTTTAATCCGCCTCTTCACCAGCTTCTGCAGTGTCCACCCAGAGCAAGGCTGGCATGTTAGTTGTTATTATCACCCGCTGGAAGCAAGGGGCCCAGGGGACTTTGCTATTTTTATCCAGAGTTTCTCACTCTGCAGACAGCTTTCTCACCTCTCATGAAGTGTCACTGGATGAGCACCAGTGTCACCGTGACACGGGGCATTCTCAGTGTGTCAGCCCTAAACTCACAGGAAGTCCTGCCTAGAAAAATGGGTGACTGCACACAGCAGGGCCGGGTTTGCAGTACTGCAGTGTATGTCACTGGAGAAAAAACTACTGCTAGCTTCCTTTTTAATTTATTTCCTCTGAAAAAAAAAAAAAAAAAAAAAAAAGTGGCAAATTGAAGGAGACACCTGAGTAGAAGGGCGTAGTGGCAGAGAAAGCAAGCAGCAGAGCTCCTTGCTATGTATGAAGGTAAAAAATATATTGTGTAACCTCTTCAACAGTTCTTTAAATGTTTTTTTCTAAAAACATACGCATTTAATTTGCTGTGCTTAGAATAGTTTGACATTATACTCTGGTCCAGTTTCTCTTAACAGTATAGTACTGGTGCATAAGACAGGGCAGAACAGTGTAGTTAAAAGGAAAAAGAATACTTTTCCTGGCATCCTTGGCAAACAGTGGGCTTGCAGAAAAGGCGGAATACCGTGGAGGGAATTCTAGTGCAGTTATGCACCTAAAGTCTTTGAGCAGCACATGGGAGTTGTCTCACTGATCCTTCAGCTATGCCAATGTAGTAACAATATTTATCATCAGAGATTATGAAGTCTCCTCTATTTAGAAGAGTCACTTTTGACAATAGACATTAGGTAGAAGGGTGTAAAATCAGTCTTAGGAGAAGATTTTTATCAATATATAATTAACGATACAGACTCATGATCACCTGGGGACTGGGTGCTTAAAGCACCGTGTGCATGCAGCTCGCATTACAAAACTCTGCAAGAGGGATTGAGGTGAGTGGGATGGACGGATATATATCCTCTTTGCCTGGCAGCAGGACTGGTCTAGGAATGAGTTTCAAACTCTGTAATCGTATCTACATCTTTCATTCCTACAGAAGGCTGACAGATTAAGGGATGTGATATAAACTCTTCTGTCATAATAGAAAAGGGCTTATATGGGTTTTGCAATGAAGATATGATAAAGCTCTAAGAGGGCTGTACAATTTTATGCTAATCCTTGGGAAACAGATCAATATCAAGGTAAAAGGCATAATGTTTTTGCAAAAGGAGGGATCAACACAGATGTACTCAGATGAAAGGCAAGGCTACAATCAAGTTGCCAGGTGATGCTTGTAGTACAAATCAAATAAGAAATGATTTCCTTTTGCATGCATGGTAAGCTTGTTTCTGTTCTTCAAAAACCATAAATGTTAAAGCTGGAAAAGTCACATTTGATCGTCTGACCTATCTGGATTGTTTAGTACATCAGATCTTTGAATTGCTTATTGCTCAGTGTCGGTGCATGGAAATTTATATAGCCTGGAGACCACTCATATACATTTATGGACATCATTAAAAAATTAAGTAACTTTTAATTATGCATCTCATGAAGAATTCATCAATGACAGTGGATATTTCAAACAAGAGTAGGTCTTCCCCTGCTGTAAATCCGTACACAGCAGTAGAATAAAAAATAAGACGAAAAAGTATGAGTATCTAATTTGGAGTGAGCACAGTAATGGAAAATGATGGTTCCTTGACTGAAAACAATTGGATTTTGCAGACATGCCCGGAATCTCTTATATATTTGTGTCCTTGAAAAACATATTTACTGAGTTACTGACTAGTAACAGCTTGTAAATTAAGAATATTTCTGATCTATTTTACAGGGAAGAAGAGGGAGCAGAAGGGGGGCCTAGAGGGAGGACCTGGTTTGGTGGAGGCACTCCGTGTGTTGTGCGATTGCGTAGCCTCATTTGGCGAACACAATGAAAAGAAGAATAGGGGTAGAAGTTAATACTGGCCTTGCCACAACAGATTAATTCCACAGACACAACAGATTATTTTCTTATAGCCCTGGGCTACTCCTCTCCTTCCCTCCGAGTCCTCCTGCCAGGGCCGGCTGCCCTCACCGGCCCACGCGCGCCCCGTTCTCCTCAGGCTTGGGGATGTCGACCAGAGGAGCATGAGGAGAAGAAATACCCGGCACCCCCAGCACCCCAACTGAGCAGAGATGAGGGGAAATGCCGTGGAGCAGCGGGCAGGGAGAAGGAGGAGGCCCGACAGCAGGTTGGGTGGGCAGGGTGAGGAGAGGACCTGGGAGCTGGGCCTTGAGCGGAGGGAAGGGAGCTGTGGCAATCTTCGCCCCGGGGGCACGGCAGGGCTGTGTGCTCACTGTCTGTCAGGGATTCCCACATCAGATATGCTCGCTTGACAAGTCAAAAGGCATCTCTGAAAATCTCCCCCAACAGCCACAGCCCTGCAAACACTACAAGGTCGCTGAATATGCAGCAGGTAATGCAGCTATCTCCATCACTATCAAGTCTGAGACAGGTCTGAAGTGCTGTTTTCCCAAGCTCGCCCTGCGGAGCCAAGTCAGCTGAAGGGGAGTGGGCTGGGTGCTGCTCCTTTTGTTCACAAACAAATGCTTCTAAGATCCTGTCAGATACACATCTGCACACACAATTACACATCCATCACCGGCAACTTAATTTGAGGAGAGCAGCACAGGTGTGAGCGAAGCACCTGTAGCCTGCCCAATATTATTTTTTACGAGCTTCGGAAAATAAAGTGTTCCATATTCCATGGGAACAGCTGGGTCGAGGTACTAAAATGTCCCCCGCCGCGCCATACAAGCACTTTCAGGAGGGTTAAATACTTTGAATTTAGGGACCCATAATTCTGGGTTTAAGTGAGCATGTCCTCTTTTTCAGCCTACAAATTTTGTACAAGCAGAGAAAAAAACATGGGAATTTGGACTTTTTCCAGGATTTGCAGATGCCAAATAAATTTTCTCTCATCAGGTAGCTTCACACTGGCTAAAGTCATTATACACCCCCCCATACACACACAGTCTTACAGCAACCATGCTCATGGCAAACCCTCTGTGTCTGTGCTGCCCAGCTGACCTGCAGTTCCTAGGCAAGTCCCACATGTTGCTGACACCCCTGATTTACAGCACTTAGCTGTACAGCACACATTTTATAAGCTCAGTTTGTCCCAGATTCCACAGTTATTATATATTGGTGTGGGATAAGTGCTACAGGTCTGGGATATCTAATTGACCCAGCACATGTATTTCATACCCTTATTTCCACTCAGGATTCCCTACCTGGAGAAATAGGAGCCATTGGAGAATAGCCTGACGAAATTATAGGCACCACTGGCATTCCACACATCCTGTCCAATGCAACCCTAATTTAGCTGGGGGCAGGTGGAGCTGGCAATGCAATCCTGAAGCCTCCACTGGCTCACGCAGAGATGCACTGCAGGGGATTCCTGGTAAATCGGCAATTGATGCTGCCGGTTATCGCAGAGCGCTCATTTCCTGAGATCCGTGAAGTGAAGACGGTAACTGCTAATAAACAGAATGTTTACTTAATTTCATCCACCCTTTTAGTTTAAAAGGAAAGGCAAGAGCAAAACAAACAGTGCTAAATGCATTATGATGGGGTTAGCTAATTGAACTCTTTGGCAATTTCAGAGGTACGTAACTGCACAGCCTTGCTGGTGGCATATAATTGCATGTTTGCTCAACTGCGTGAGGCAGCAGAAAGCTGCATGGGCTGGAGTTTAGTCAAGGGTTTCATCCTGTGAGTGAGAAACATGTTTGGTAATCCTTCATAACTCTGGGATTTTAAATTACATATCCCAAACTCATTCTTCTTTTCAGGGAGCCCTTCTGGTGCCACCAATGTGTTTTTCAGTGAGGTTTTGCCCCCCAAAATTCTTGAACAGTTGCTGCATTCACAAGCAAAAGAATGGGGATACGTTGTTCCTGCTGCTCAGTAGTGACTATACTAAATTAGACCCTGCTTTGGTGACTGCCCCAGCACAGCTGGATCTCTAAGGCTCCAGAAGGACCAGAGCATATATTTTGCCCAGCTAAATCACTGACATGACTGGGGCTTCCAAATCCAACAACACACCAACCTATCTTACAAAAAAAAAAAAAAGAAAAAAAAATCCCTCCCCTGATAAAAGTAAAATGCGCTTTGCGTATTTTTTCTCCTAGTAAGTCAGAAGGCATGAAGTTCTTGCAATGTTAACCCCCAGACCTTCCCTGCTGGCTGCAAATTTCCACACTCAGCTTTTAGGAGGAGGACATATTTTTTGCCCAGAGTGTGATGGGTGAGCAAAGCCAAGATACTTCGGAGGAAGTACATGTTGCCATTTTAAATATAAGGGCTATTGTGGTGAAAGCTATAAATTAGATTTACAACAGAAACAAAACTTGTACTGGCAGGAGATGGCAAATTCCAGTACTTGACAATGAAAAATTCTCGCACTAGGGGGAATCCAGCATTTCTCCCTAGTGAAGCTGTGTTCAAAATCTGAGCCATCCCTTGTTTTAATCTCTGGAAGCAGACACTATTTGCATCACCAGCTTTAAAAAGAATGTGGGTCTGAACAGCACTGGAGCATCCAAATGTCAGGGTTAACCTCAAGATTTCTGTTAGTCTTAGCTGGACTTCATCTTCTTCAGAGAAGAGATATTTTGGCCCAGTGTATTTCTGCTCTTGAGAAACTCAGTCATATCTCCTATGAACTAGACACAGTTCCCCTCTGACCAGATGATAAAGTTGCAGACAACAAACCTCCTTCGGATGTCTTCAGGGAAGTAGTCTACATAAGGCTGAGCTCAAGGGTTCGGGTGGGCCTTCCAGGCCTTGCCATTCTCTGAAACAAATGGGAAGCATGAAGCCAACCTTGTCCCCAGGTACCTGGGGGCCACAGAGGTGGCTGGTGGGGGGACATTTGCCCCTGCTTTGCCACAGGTGTCCAGAGGCACTGAGGGGTTTCAGGCGTGGGACAGGGCTGCACCATGCGTCTTGATCCCCTGACACAAACCGGGACCAGGCTTTGAGTCACTAAGGAGCAGTTTTGTTCAGATCTTAGCATAATGTATCACCATTCTCGAGCTCCTTGACCAGCCTGAGAATTACCATGGCCTTGTTGATCTTCCTCTGTAGACTCTGTTTTGGAAAAACAAGAGTAATAGCCAGGTTTCAGAACCACTGTTCCCCTAAGCATTCAGTCTGCTTTTGCCCTTCACACAGGGTGTATAGGTCACAAGTTGTATTATTATTGTTATTTCTAAATTAGCTCTTCTAGGTGTGTCTCCTGCCTTTTATAAATGGGAGTGTTATGTCTTGCAACTGAGCAGCTGTCTAGATTTTAGGATTTTTTTCTGGTTGCTCATGCCTGTGGCATCTCCGCCTGCACACAAGGCTCAGGCAGAGAGAACGAACTCCCCACTGCTCACTGCCCCTGCAATGCCTCCCGTGGGCTTGAAGCTAGTCCGAAAATGGTAAATGAAGGATGAAAATGGAGGGAATGGATAAAACTGGAACCAAGGAGCAGGAGCTTAGCTGATAATACAGAAGATAAAGGAGAAAAGGCTCAGCTCTCTTTCGAGGCTGTAAGGCGTTGGATTTTTTAGTCTGTCTCCGGCCTCTGAGAGATAAAGGGCTTCTCATCAGCGTGGGCAGGATCCCCCACGAGAAGAGCCCTTCCTGCTGCCTTCTGGGCAGGCTGCGGCTCTCCTGGCGGGGAAGGCAGAGGCAGCTCCCAGCGCACCCTGTGACTCTGCCTGTTGTCATCCGCCCGCTGCCCGGGGACTGGCCCGGCGAGTTCATCAGCTCCTGCTGCTGGCCAGTAGATACTGGTTAATTGCTGCTGGATTGTCGTGTGATGAGCAAGCTAGATAAGAGAACTATTAAGCACTGTTTCATCGCCACCCCCAAACCAGTACACCAGATACATCCTCAAAAAGTACTGTTTCATCCCAAATCTAATAAATGTGTCTATTTTAAACCCCGTCTGCTGTTATAGTGTTCCCTTTAATCAATGGGAATAAATGGTCAGTGTTAGATTTGATAGCTCGAGTGTAAGTTACCCTGTAGTAATATCTGGTAATTACCTGGAAAAAAAGGAAGAGGTAAGCACTTTTTTTGTATATTCAGTGCGATCAGATACAATAATGATTTTTCTAAGCCTTCAAGCCAATTTCCTTAATGCGTTCCCCATAATGCATTAAGACTCCCATTCAGCAAGAAACATAAACACATGCATAATCCCAGCGTAACAATCGGCAGCTGCCTGTGTTAACCATAAAATTAATGCCTTGCTGAAAAAGGGCCTCAGAGACCCAGGAGCAGTGATGCTCAGTAGACTCAGTAGCAGCACACTACTTCAGACCGCAGGTGAAATCCCACCCACTGAAGGCGGTGAGCAGCTTCAGCTTATGTTGTGTGTTCACTATAGGCTTAAATGTTGGTTGGCTAAAATGGTAATGTCCTCAATGGGTACGAAAGCTGTTTCTGCCCTGCAAATGATGCATGTGTCCTCCCAGTTCCCAGACCTGCAGATTCATGGGGCTAACTCCCAGGAACACGTGATTGCCCATACATCCTTGTCATTCCTATATCACTGAGGATAACAGGCATTGATTTGCACCATTTCAAAGCCAGTTTTCAGGTACAGTCCCCAGCATCCTTCTGTGTATTCTGGAAGACCAGACAGAGGAAACAAAAGGGAGTTATGGGGAGATCACCTCAGCGGCAGCCAGAGAGGTTACTGTCAGCACCCCCTGGCTGCTTGCCCGGGGCCAACGCCATCGGATCCACGTCTCCCTTTGGTGTGCCACCCTGCAGCATCCAGAGCAGGACTTCCTAGCAGTGATCAACGTGGCATGGGAGGTGCCGCCTCCATGGGTGGGGGTCATGTTTTGCAGGGCAGAAGATGCCGCCCTGCTGTGCGATACCCACCCTGCCACGGCGGTTGCACCCATGCCCGAATGCTGGGCAGGAGGAGCATTAGGGCAGCAGACTCCGTCACTATTTGTTGTCTGCAAAATTGCTGGCAAGGTGACGAAGGGATTATTACGGGCTTGGATAAAGTACATAGGCCACCAAGATCATCGTGATTAGTCCATACCCTCTGACAAGCGCATCCTCACAGCACAGCTAGCCAAAGGACTGGAAAGTCATTGTTTGACTTGGGGAAATCATAGAAACATCTGGGACGTGATCCATCTCTAAGTTTTGTCAGCAGTGTGGGAAGTCCGCAGTGATAGCTGCTGCAACTCTGTTAGCTGGTGCTCCATGGCACTTTGCTGAGGGGAAGTATTTCTGTTGTTGTGGTTCATTTCATCAGGGGCCTTGCAAGAGAACTTTGCTATGTGTCCCTAATTTAGACTGTAAAAAAAACAAACAAACAAAAAAAAAAAAAACAAAAAAAAAAAACAGCATCCACCTTTCAAGGGCAAAAATGACTCCATGAGACATTTTAATCTCAGTGTAGGTCTGCTGGATTATTATCACTTATAATTAGTTCTCTAAATGCTGTGACATGCCCCGCTTTTTCATCTGTAAAAATACTGGAGATTTGTAAGAATGAGGAGGGTTTGCCAAGACATCTGTATCAAGATTTGCAGTGTAGACAAGGAATAGGTATCCGACCTGGGAGGTTTGCTGTGTTTAAGCCAAGCCACTCTATCTGCACTGTATCCTCTATGGCTATAGCAGAGTTCAGTTTCAGCACTAGCTTTAACACTTCATTTTTTTTTTTAATATAATAACATACATTTTGAACCCTAATGTATTTTAACTTTGAGTTGGTGACAAATTAACTGACAGAGAAAAAGGACTTTGAATTCATTCCTGTAAGTATTTTTGCTGTTTAATGGTTTGTCCCACTTCTCTTTATACAAATCTAAACACCTTGGAGTCTGGACAAGCTTGTTGCTTCCTGTGTCCCAACACCCAGAGCATCAGTTGTACTGAGCTTTTTGTACCAGCTGAGCCTACGAGCCAGCATATGCCTTGTTCTGAGCCAGCTGAATGTAACTGTTATGATAAACAAGCTGACATATAAATGCCATCGCTTGCCAAATACCCCACTAGCCTAGAGAAAAGCTCTCTGGGCTGCAGAAGGGAAGAGCAGAGTCTGAGAGCTACTTAAATTCCTGTGCAGTTCTTCACTCTCTCCACGGGCTTATGGCACACACCCCACCCAGACAACAGCTTCAGAAGAGCTGTGCTCCTTGCTTTAACAGCTGCCTTGGTGGAATTGTTCGTTTTGCTGCCTAAAATAGAAATTAAACTAATGTTGGCTACCTTTTTCTAGTAGTTTAAATAGCAGCCTACCTCCTTATAATGCAGATGTTTTCGTCCCTCTCTGCTGCTCCCTAAAGGCAGTGGTGGTGTTCTACCTACACAGTTCTGCTGTTAGCAGGATGAGCCTGGACCTGCTGAGGTATCTTTGCAGGTTTCTAACGGCATATGCATGAAACTTGGCACTTTTTAATCAGACTTATGCAGAAAAGCAAAGTCTTCACTTTTTAAGGGCAGAGCAAATTCTCCAAGGCATTTTAATGTCAAGGCAGGTCATTCAGAATAGTATTAGCTCTAATAACCGCTCTGGCTGTTCTTATCTTCCTTACCTGCAGCCCCTTTCTTGACTGAAACGGTATGAATAATAGTTTTCTATCTCATCGCGTCAGTTTACTGAGTAGCATAATCAGGGACACAGCAGCAGCAGTAATATATGGGCTTGGAGTGCAGAGTTTGACCCAGGTATTGTTCACTGGATCTGTGATTCAGCATTCATTAATACCAGCTCTGTATCTACCACACCGTCTGGCAGCAGAGGTTTAATCCAGATCAGAAGCAAGCCCTCAGCTACATTTCTCTCAGGTTAGTAATTGTGTACTTTAGGGAGCCCGTGTCAGTTTGCCAGGCCATCATGACCTGGCCGCCCTGGTGTTGCAGTTGCTCTCTCTTTCTCTTCTCTCTTCTCTTTTCTGTGACTGGAGAGCACTGTCCCAGCTGCGTTGAGGGGATCTTTGGAGGTGGCACCTCCAGGGACCAGCCTCCCAGTTTTAAGGCCAGCACATGTGTTTCCACTGGTTACCTGCAAAAGGTCTATGGAAGAAGCTGAGCACTGTGTCCAGCAAGATATTTCCAAATCACGTCAAGTAACAGGATGAATCTACACCTCACTGCATCCCTACACCTGTCAGAGATGATTCACACAGCTCCTGCTGATTAAGCTAAATTTCCTGATGCCTTGCCTTGCCTGTAAAGGACTAAAGCCAGTCTAAGTATTAAGGGACGAGTTATCCACCACACACTGCTACTCTGCTTTAGTGTGGAAACTGGACAGCCAGCAAGACAACTCAGAGCTGCTTTATACTATCCAGAAGATTCTCCACTCGTTCTTCAGGGGATGAGCAAGTGGACAATGTGGCAGGCCTTGCTCATATGGGTGTCTCTAGGGTTGGGACTGCTGAGAAGAGGCAGATGCCTATCCTTTGCCTCTCTCTGTTCTCCTCTGTTCTGTGCCAGGACCTTGTGAATCACCATGAGTGACAATTGCTAGTTCGTTCTGCTGGTCTGGCAGGCTACACAACAGTCGGGTTTTCACATCTCTTGCCTGGCCGAAGCATCACAGCAAGTGTGCTCCTGTGATGGGGAGCAGTGAGGTAAATTGAGACAGTGTACGGCTGGTGGTTTTTCATGCTCCTATCTCTCCATCCTTTTCGGAAGAGATCAACTGCCTCCGAACAAAGGGGGTGAAAAATGCTCCCACAAAGGTTCTGTGATGATTTCAAGGGCTATACTTATGTCCCAGCTTGTAATGCAGTCCAATTCCTTTGCGCCAAGAGGACCAAAATACTTGGTAGCACCCATTGTTGCTGTGGGTTTTTGTTTTGTTTTGTTTTGTTTTTGTAGGGCCACCTGAGTAGGTTAATCTGAAAGACTCTACAAAAAGTGTTTAAGTTATCCCTGCGGGACAGTATGGCAAATGGTATTTTTCCACAGGTTTTGCAGTGACAGCCAAGCGTGTGGACATGTCTGTTGGCTCCATTGAGGCATGTAGTTGTATTTGGGTCCACTGGGATGCAGGTAGGACACATGGAAGGTGATTTCTGCCTGCAGACACAGAGAGAACAGTGGAGCCACACTCCCCATAGTATGCATTGGACACAACTGGAAACTGAGGCGTGTTGGCAGCAGACAGGGTGTAGGTAACAAGAAAAGACCATGAGATTTCCAGTCAAAGGCCTACAGACAATAACTCCTGCAGATCTGCTGGGAAAATGTTATCAGCCATTAGCACATCTGAATCAGCAGAGTCTAGTCAGACTGACAAACGTCCTGTGGCTGTCAG